>NW_006293386.1:657725-703309 GCF_000327345.1 Myotis davidii | reverse complement strand
AAATTTCAGAAGATATTATCTCCAATATTCGCCTCATGTCTCAAATATTTGTTTTCTTATTGCTGGTTATTAAATTTAATCCAATGAAGTCTTTTGACATTTCACAAATTATATCAATAGTTGCATGTTATACTAATATAACAAACTGAAGTCTCGGTGATTTAACCCTTACATCTCAGTGGTATAATGAGTGAGCTCATGGTAAACCTTCTGTGAATATTCTGGTTCAATCATTCATATTCCATCAAGTCAGCAATTAGACTGAGGGAGACAACACCATCCACTAGCCATTTTCAACCAGTGTGCCACAAGAATGTTTAAAACATGTAATACCTGACTATTGAGTCAGGGGCACTCTCCTCTTTTTCCTTAGATTGTCAAATTAAAAAAGGACAACAGTCAATAAAACAATAGTTGTCTGCTGTGAATGAATCAGAATTATAGTTATTTTTTTGTCAAATTAGCAAAATAAATTTTTGTAGTGTGCCAGAGAACTCTAGTAATTAGTTTGTGTGTGCCATGAGATGAAAAAAACTAAAACCATTGAGCTACCCCATCTAAACATTATAACCTTCTAGATCTGCTTATCAGGAAAATTTACATGTTGAAAAAAGGCATATGCCAAACTTGCTTCCATATCATTAAACATAGCAAGTGATATGGCTGTGATTAAGTACAAAGGCGTCTATAACTAGAAAACAAGGTAGGCAAATTAAATGTATAACATAATAATTTGTGTCTTTTGCCCAAAAAAAGAGATAATTCTGGACCCATTTTACAGAATAACATAACAATTATAAATAGCAACTAAATATATTTTAATGTGCATAACTATGAATCCTATCTAATTTGTTTTAGTTGGTTGCCCAATGATTAATTTTTTGTTGTAGCAAGTTGAGCAAAAAATAAGTTAGTCATATAATTTTTTTCTATAAATATCAGGAATGATTTGGGCACTGTAAAGAATATATAGAGATGAGAGGATCTTTATTTTGTAGTTTATATAATAATACTGAAAATAAACATCTAAACTCAAAAGATGACATTAAAAGGTTATTTAATCTGGCCCTTATTAAAGGGCCACGTTTATGTTCTCATTTTTTTCCTCTGAAATACACTTTCTAGCCTGGCTGCTGTGGCTCAGTCCTGTGAACCAGGAGGTCAGGATTCAATTCCAGGCCAGGCCAAATGCCCAGGGTTGCGGGCTGGACCCCCAGTGGAGGGCATGCAGGAGGCAGCTGATCAATGATTCTCATTATTGATATTTCTCTCTCTCCCTTCTTCCCTCTGAAATCAATAAAAACATATTGAAATATATATATATATTAAAAAAAGACTTTCTAGCCATAGCAAATTACTTGTATTTAACAGAATCTATAATTTTCTTCTCCAGATAAAGCCTTCATAATTTTCCCCATACTATTTTATTTTCCTGCAAGAATGCTAGTGTAATTCGTTATGTGGATGGCTCTTATTCATCCTCAGTCATTCATGCAGGTAGTCTTCACTAACCTCTAATGCTTATTTAATTAGTTCTACTTGTTTCAGACACTTAGGCGTTTCCTTTGTATAGCTTCTGCCTACTATAGTATTAGATATCTATTTTAAATGTGTTTGCCTACCATTGACTTCAACAGACTGTTGACTCTTTGAGAATTAAGACAGTTCTTAACTAGCATTTTTATGCTCTGTTTCAACCATAACCTCTGACCTAAAAGCAAATTAATGTGATACATATAACTGAGGTATCTGGCAAAGTCTCTCAAATAGGTCCAAAATGGCTTGAGAGAGCAAGTAAAAGAGAGTGGCCTAGATTTTTATTGTGGTATAGAGAGTGGGGCCAGGTTGAGGGTTCATGCAGGAAGGGGCTTGAATGATTTGAATACCCCACTTATGGGCAGGGCTTCTTAGTCAGATGTGGGACACAGTGGGAAGAGGGTGGGATGTGGCTTAAAGCTGTCAGCAGTCAGACATCAAGCACTGGAGTCAATTAATCAAACAAGGAGCGGCTGTAAAATCTTAGGAATACAGACTAGAAAATTGAATTTTCTACTTGCCACCAGATACAGAAGCCATTAAGTTGAAAAATCACTTTTCCTTTATCATTCCATAATAACAGGGTTTTCTTTTTGAGTTTGACTTATGAGGCTAACACATAATTTAGTAGATTATTAATTTTAGTTTTTTTGGATTAATATGATTTAAAATAACTCAATGAAATATATTTATGCAAGAACTATATTACTTCAGTAAGAACTATATTTAGCTTGCCAGTCATTTGCAGTATAGTTTTACTAGTCTGTGGACAAAGTTGGCATTTATAAAGAATAACATAATTTAGAATCAATTATTACATTGTGTACAGATGAGTTATTTTTGTTGTCTCTTATTCTGATTTATCCCTACTAAGACAACAGTGATAAAAATCTATTCCTTAAACCACAAACCATAAATTTTATTTTCATTTTGGTTAAAAGGGCTAATGATCTTCTCAGATGAGTACCTCTTTATGTAAGAATCTATACTTTATTTTTAAAGTCATTAATATTTTACAAATCACCTTCACACAAAAAATAAGTGTAGATATTTTAGGTGTCTATGTATGAATTTGTAGGTTCTTTTGTAACATTGTATGACAATATTTGCATTTTAAAGTTGTAAGAAAAATTTATTATCAATAATTTTTCAAGAAATTAAAAGATTCTTCAGGATAAATACAAGGTAATGTTACAAAATTAATATTTTTGGGAGAAAGTGACCAAATTTTTCCTCATTCCTTCTATCATCACTAATAAATTGGGATTTCAATAGTCTTAGAGTCTTGAGTAATTTTAAAGTTTCAGTAACTCTAATAAAATTAATCAATAATAACTTAGTAATTAATAAAATAATCAACTGAGATTAAGAGAGCTTCTATCTTCCTTGAAAACTTTATCTCAGTTATATGCCTAATTTCCTTAATACATATGTAATAACATATCTATTTTGTGAATAATTTGCTCTAAAACAATTTTACCAGGAAAGAAAAAAATACTACAACAAAACAAGATGCTGAAAAGATGAACAACCTCATAGAAACTTTTTAGAATTGCCACAAATCATGATGGAAATTATTATGATGAAAGCATCTTCAATCATTCTATATTTTAATAGTCTTTAATAAAAAGTATCAATTTCTTTCTAAATACTTAGTGATGCTTTTCTTTTTTACATGAATATTTTCATGCATGTGAAACCCAGCACCCCTTTCCTGTGAAAATCTATCTACAGGTACTAGACATAGCTCTTCAGTTTCCCTGCAGTTCACCTGTAAGGTGATGCTTCCTGCCATCCCTTCTTCCTCAGACCAGGGCCTTCCACAGAAAGAAGTTGCTCACCCACTCATTTGTGTCTTAACAGTTATGGACTATCTTCAATGTTATTTCCACCTCCTGCTTTCCTGCCTTCAAACCCAATCTCCCCATGTCAGTAATTTTGAGCATACTCCCTTTGTTTGATGCAAACCTTGATCCTCTGCCACAAATTTACAAGTTAAGTACACCTTTGGGTCTAAGACTAACAGCATTTTGGAGGTGTCTAGTTTCTGTACCTAATTCAAACTGTCTACCTGTTATCTTAACTCTTTGATTTTATATTGAAACTAGAGGCCTGGTGCATGAAATTTGTGCACTGGAGGGGGTTACCTCACCCCGGCCTGAGCCCTCTCACAGTGCGGGACTCCGCAGGGGATGTCTGATTGCCATCTTAGGCCCGATCTTGGCCTAAGATGGCAGTCAGACATCCGTCTTGCAGTCCAGAGCTCTCATAGTCCAGGACCCCTTGCTCATTACTGCCCGCCAACAATGGAGGCAGGAGAGGCTCCTGCCACCACTAGAACTAGAGGCAGCCATGAGTGTGGCTTCTGGCTGAGCAGCGCTCCCTCTGTGGGAGCACACTGACCACCAGGGGGCAGCTCCTGCATTGAGCTGCCCCCTGGTGGTCAGTGTGCATCATAGCAATCAGTCATTCCACCAGTCGTTCCACCATTCAGTCAGTTTGCATATTAGCGTTTTATTATATAGAATGCTCAAAGCTTCATCTTGTGCTCATATAGAAATCCTAGCAACTGCTGTACCTCAGATTCCTACCATATTTATACCTTCACCCTTCTAATTACACTGTAATCGGTAGGTCCATTTACTGTTACCTAAATAAATTCTCTATGTGATGTTTTGTAGGTTTTAAAGGGTGCTTGTTATTTCAAATAAACATTTGTTTGATAAAAGGAATTCTTTAACACACTTTAACAAAATGATCACCCAGTGAAGTCTTATTCTTCCACTTTACTTTTACCTTTACAGTGGGGCCTTGACTTACGAGTTTAATTCGTTTCAAGACCAAGCTCGTTAAGGAGCTCGTTACCTCAAATTACTCTGTCAACTCAATGCAAAAAATCGGCCGAGAGACAGCTGGTATCTCAAAAAAACTACTTAGTCGGGACACTCATAAGTCAAGGCCCCACTGTATTTAGTTTGATACTGAGTTTTATTTTCAGTTTCAGCCTAATTTGAAGTTAATCCTATATAATAAAAGCCTAATATGCTAACTGTCTGGTTGACTGGTCAGCCACTCAACCAATCAAAGCATAATATGCTAATGATATGCTAAGGCCGCTCAACCACTTGCTATGACATACACTGACCACCAAGGGGCAGATAGTCAACCAGTCAACCACCATTATGACATGCACTGACCACCAGGGGCCAGATGCTCCAACTGGTAGGTTAGCTTGCTGCTGGGGTCTGGCCGATTGTGACTGAGCAAGATGGGCCAGACACACCCAGGAGCCCTCCCATGGTCCCTCCCCAGCTGGCCAATCTCCCACATCCCTCCCCGGCCCAATCATGCCCTGGTGGGGTCCCTCGGCTGGCCTGTGCCCTCTCACAATCCGGGATCCCTTGGGGGATGTCAGAGAGAGAGTTTCAGCCCAATCCCACAGGCCAGGCCGAGGGACCCCACCGGTGCACAAACTCGTGCAATGGGCCCCTAATGCTAACAATTTACAAGCCACACAAATCTCCTCAAAGGCTTAATTGCCTAACATCCACAGTCCCAGATCACCTTCGGCTCACAGGCTGCCTCCTACTCAGCGGAAAGGGCAGCAAGAAGGGAGATGTCAGCCCTCCTTTAAGACAGCCATGGGGGTCCATGAGCCTAAGGAGCACCTCACACTGGACTGTCCTGTGACCCTGACAGCCCTGCCTGTGGGCTTTCAAATCAGCGAAAGAGCAGTGTGAAGCCCCTGAAAATCTGTTCCATCCTGGGAGCATTGTCCTGCCCCCTCCAGAGTCACTTACTGGTCGCTGGACCCTGAGGGCCAGCTTTCTGCCTCATTCACAGGGAACACCCTTCCTTGAGGACAGAAACCTTCCTGCTGCCATCCAGTCTGGACCACAGGAAGGTGGGGCACTTGCGTCCTCTTGTGACCCTCCTCCGCGTTCACTAGGCCCCACAGCCTTATCCCCTTGACCACTTCTGGCTGTTCACCTGCCCCTCGTTGACTTGACCACTCCCCATTGGTCACCTGGCCCTCATTCACTTGACAACTTCCGACTGGTCTCCTGGGCCCTCCCCCTCATTCCCAAAACCCTGCCCTCTTGTTCACCTGACCACTGAGTCACACTGGCTGGGCTGCTTTGCTCCCCATGCAGAGGGGTGCACTGCCCAATCTCTGGAAGGTGGCTTAAGTGCCTAACTCCCACAGTTTCAGCCACCTTCTGCTCACAGGCTTCCTCTCACCCAGCAGGGACAGTGGCAAGGAGGGGGACGCCAGCCCCCCATTTAAGACAGCCATGGGGGTCCATGAGCCTAGGGACCCCACATGGTTCCCACCATGGGGGCCTCCTACACTGAACTGTCCTGCAACCCAGACAGCCCTGCCTTATGAGGCATATATTGCATTTTTTCGGTCCTTAATTTACATGAAACTGAGGATTGAGCTTTAAAATATTTTCTTAATAGTGCACGCCAGTTAAGTGGAAGAGGTGTTACTAAATCCCTATCTTTGCTTAATCCTCCGTTGGATTGTGAGTTCATCTCACAATTCACTTTTAAAAATTAAATAAATTATCTTCTGAGGGAAAGCCAGGTTTAACAAGTTAATAGAGAGACCAACTATTGCCAAGTGTTTCAAATGTGCGAAGTATAAGGACATATTCTCATTTAAACATTGCCAATTAGATACCTGTTTTCCCACCAAGGTAACTGAGCGTTAGGGTGTATGCAAGTTACCTGTGGTCACAGATTAACAGAATAGCAAACCTGAAATTCAAGTCAATCAAATGGTGGCAAATAATGTGCTCTTTCTATTATACCATTATGTTTCCAAATCTAGGTCAATTAGTTTTAAAAAATAAACTGAAACTTAACATTTAGGTAAAATAAAAAGTTAATCTTTCTCTTACACAAAAATATTTCTAGATATCTTTCACATATTTGGTTTTAGCTAACTGCCTTTCATGTATTTTTTTTAAAAAATTTCTCTGAAAATTTCATTATCTTCATGAATACACTGAAATATTTAAATATAATTTATATTAAAAAAGTTCATGTTGGATATACTATTTTTTTCCATTTATTCATAAGACCTTAGAGAGTTTAGTATTTGCCAAATAGTTGGCCTTAAAGTTGCAATCATTGGGCAGGCTTTTACTGCTCTGTGCAAGGAGACAAGTGACATTGAAATGTCAAAAGGTATGGAATAAATGACAGAATCACAATCAAGGAAGATACCTAGCCAGGCTGATGTGTCTCAGTGGTTGAGTGTCGACCTATGAACCAGGAGGTCACAGTTTGATTCCAGGTCAGGGCACATGCCTGTGGTTGCAGGCTCGATCACTAGTGGAGGGCATGCAGGAGGCAGCCAATCAGTGAGAAATTATTCCCTCTTATCATTGATGTTTCTATATATATATATATCTCCCCCTCTTTTTCCCATTAAAAAAAAAAAAAGAAGAAAAGAAAAAATACAGGAAGATACCCAAATTGGGGTCAGTGGGTTGGGAGTTACTGGGGTAGCAGAACTGCTAGTACAAGAAGGCAGATTGATAAATGGATACCAAAGCTAGAATGTATTTTTCATGAAAACAGAAAGGGTACATTATCCTTAAAGGAAAGCACTAAAGTGTTTCTTTTTATCAACGTATCAGCCCTTTCCCCCTGTTTTCTATTTAAGTAGAACAGGTTAATGAAAAACTTGGATAGTGATTAGATCAGGACACTTTATTGGATGGTGGTAGTGGGATAATCAGAACCTATTCCTCAGAATTATTAAACTTGATGTTTAAGTATCATTAGCCTATTTACAAATGTTTAAAAATTAATATTTTTAAAAATTAAATATGTTTTGAATCCAATTTTTTACTCTTTCAATACTCTGGGAATGTCACTGTATTTTTATAAAATTACTTTTAAGTCATGATTTCACTTTCTCCCCATTCTGAAGACTGTGAAGAAAGGAGAATATTATCAATTGTTGCCCTTCATACTTAAATACTAATGCTTTGTACATTTTATTTAAAGTTATTGTTTCTTTTGGGAAGATTGTTTGGGGATTTGTAATTTATCAATTTTTTTTGACAGAATGTGCAGGGGTTTTGGGGGGTTTTGTTTTTAATCCTCACCCAACGATATTTTTTTCCATTGATTTTTATAGAGAGTGAAGGAGAGAGGAAAATATAGAAATATCAGTGTGAGAGAAACACATTGATTAGTTGCCTCCTGCATGAGCCCTGCCCAGGGCCCAGCCCAGAGAGGAGCCTGCAACCAAGGTATGTGACCTTGACCGGAATCAAACCCAGGACCCTTAGGTCTGCAGGCCAATCCTCTATCAACTGAGCCAAACCAGCCAGCGCAGAATGTGCAGTTTTTACGAAGGTATTGTTGTGGCCTTAATATTTACAATGAAGAGAGAATACTGCTAAGATGTTCAGTCTCTGGAAATGTGTAATTATTAGCATTATCTTATGAGAAAATAACAACTAAAATTAAATGATGCTAATATTATCAGAGTTGTATATTTTAGAACAGCAGTTAAATCTTTCTATAGTTGCGATACTTTGTATGTGTGTACGCATTCAAAGACTATAAATAATGTTGGGTGGGGATAAGGAGGATTTGGATTTTGTTAGACTAAAAAGAATTTCCCTTCATTAGTAGAAAAGTCTCCCTGGCTTACCATTTATCTTGTTTTAATTGAACGAAAATCAAATAATTTTATTTCCATAGTAGTTTTGTCCCAGCTCTTGCAAACATACCCATCAGCAAGCTCTAATTAGCCTGTTACCCTTTATTAGCCAAGAGAGCCTAACTGTCCTCTGTGCACTTTATTTGGACAATATTCATTTACTTTTCTTGCCTGGTTATTTAGAGCATTCTGCAATTCAGCCATTCTCATTTGATAAACCTGCCACAAATTTTTCATTGCCATATCTTGAGTAAAAATATTTAACTATTTTACACACACACACACACAATCCAAGTAAATGTATAACACCAGGTAAATGTATTTAATAAAAGTATATATTTCAAAACAGATTACTTAAATTAGAAGTGAGCATCTAAGTAGAAAAAAATGAATTCTTTAAAATATTTTATTTTACATTTGAAATTCTGTATGTGTTACATAAAAATAGTCGTTAAAGATGAAAATTTCAGTCAACTTCAATATGTAGTTTTCTAGTTGTTTTTTTTATTTTTTATTGCAGAATAACATATATTACGCCAAGTCCTAGGAGTAAAATGGAACTAGTATATGGCTTATAGTTTCTTGGCTTCTCTCATCCATTTCTATCACAATGCTAGCTAAACCAAGCAGTCTAAGAAGATAGAGAATCATTCACAAATTTTGGCAGGTATTCAACCTGCATATTTCAGAGCTGTCAAGGTTGAATGTCTCAATCAATTTTGACATCTCCTGCTATTTCCTTTCATATTCTAGCTTCTATAAATAATATCATTTCATAGGTATCATTTTAGGTCCACAGGCTTATTTCTCCCCCTAACATAAAGAAAAGTTGTATCTCTTAGCATTTCCTTTCTACTCTTAGTTTGAAAAAAAAAGTGATATAATAAATGAGCTACCTGATCTTGAATTGCTGTATTAAAAAGAAATATATAGGTAGGTGATGCATTAAAGACAGCATATTATTTATCACTTGTAAGAAAGATTTCTTAGTGAAGATTTTTAAATGTTTTAAGAATTTACAATAAAGTCTACAATTAAGTAGCATGTCTGTTATTTGGAAAAAAAAATGCTTTCTAAAGATCATCAATGATTTCTCCATGTGTAAAAATACTCAATAATAAATATTGAAAAACCTACATTGCTATTTTAAATACCAAATATGCAGTTTTGGAAGTTACTATTAACATATTCTCAAGCTCAGACATCCTTTATTCAGCCATAGCCAGTCTACTAATGAGCCCGTCAAAGGCATTTCGAGCACAGTGTTTTTCTATTTTTATCTCTGACATTTCTTTCTTAAAATGTCCATCTCTCTGCTTACACTATTCTATATGTTCTTTTACTTTGTCTACTTCTCCCATTTGAGCTCTGTGGTATTTAATTTTAAAATTAACTGGTTGGGAATGCCCAGTTAACTGGTCAAACATTGGGCATGTCTGGGAGAATGTTGTGGGAAAACATTAGCATTAGAATTGGTAGACTGTCTTTGCATCCTCTCCAATGCAAGGGGTCATCATCCAATGAGCTGAGGCCTTCAAAAGAACAAAAAGGTAGCGGAAGAGAGAATTTACTTTTTGCCTGAGCTGGAACATTCATCTTCTGCCCTCAGACAGGGCGTTCTGGTCCATGGGCCTTTGGACTCAGAGTAAGATTTATTCCATTGGGCCTCCAGTTCTCAGGCCATTGGACTCAAACTGGGACTTACATGACTCCTCTGGTTCTCAGGCCTTCAAATTTGCTCTGAATTATACCACCGAGTTTCCTGGTTCTTCTTATGGCTGAGGTTGATACCTTTTGGCTTACATAATTGTATAAGCCAATTCCTATAATAAACTTCTCTTTGTTTCTCTCTGGAGACATAGACTAGTGAAAGCTCTTAGCCTATTGATTGTAGTTGTTTTAAAATTCGTCCCTGCCATATCTGGGTCTGGATCTGATGCTTGCTCTATCTCTTCAAACTATGTTTGTTGCCTTTTATTATACCTTATATTTTTTCTATTGAAAGGTAGGCAGGATGTACTGGGTAAAAGGAATTGCTGTAAAAAGTCCCTTAGTAATGTGGTAGTGAGCTTGGCGTAGGGGAGTGGGGAGTAAAAGATGCTGTAGTCCTATGATTAGGTTTCAGTCTCTGTCCCTGGGCTGTAACCTTCCCAAGTACTTCTTAGTACAGTATTTTTTTTTCTTCTTCTTGTTGTCTAGTGTGACACAGAATGTCTAGCAGGGGTTGGAGTTGGGTATTTCTTTTCTCCCACATGAAACATTAGAGTGAACTGGAATTGGGTATTTCATTTCCCCCAGGTAAATTAGGCTCCAAAAAAACCCCAGTAGATTAGACACTGTTAAAATAATCTGAGGGCAGATCTTGTTAAGAAGCACATCATGTTCTGATGAGTATCACAATGGCTATTGGTCCCCTCTCTCTGCCCGAAGACCAAAGCAATTTTTCTCTGACTTTCACTATGAGAACTTGGTAGGGCTCCTCGAAGTAAAACTCATAAAAGTGTGAGAATACTCTATGGCTGAGGCTGTGTTGAGTTTTCTGTTTCAGGTTTGCCCACACTGGCCTGCAGCAATCCATCAATTACAATTCAGGTTTGCTCCCTCGCTGTGGGTTCCAGTGGAGGCGGGTTCTGCTCTGGTGAGCTGGGGTCTTTGTGTTTGCTTATCTCTCCAAAGGCCCAATGGTTTGCCCTGTGACTTCACTTCTCTAGAAGATCTAAGAAGAGTTGTTGATTTTTCAGTGGATTTGCTTTTTACTTATTAGAATGGAGAGACAACTCTCAGCTCCTTAGTTGCTCGATGAGACACAAAAGTCCTTGACTTACAATTTACTCCAAATCTTGCCTCATTTCAACTTGACACCACTCACCATATCGATTCAGTCCACCAAAATTTGTACTTATCCTCCCATGAGCACATGATCTCTCACCCTTCCCTGTCTCAGTACATGTTGCCCTCCCTGCTGGACTTGCATCAGCCGAATAGCATTCCCTGGAAGAGTCCCCTGATCCTTGTCCTCTACGAGACTCTACCATCCATGCCTTCTCAGTAATCTTAGCAAAAGTATTTTTACTTATAAAATTTAATTACTTGCTCATTTAAATATATCCCCACTCCATTAGAATGGTGCTTTAGGAATGGGTCAATCTATTTATTCTTTTTGTTTGCTTTTTAAAAACATGTTTACAGTGCCTATTAAAAGTCTTAAAGATATGTTACCTCCTATGTCCCTCCCTCAAATAAATAAGATGGGGCGAATAAGCATTTAGGAGAATGAAACACTCATTATCTTGTGTGAATGTTCCTGTTGTTTTATAAGAATTTTGCATTTAAGATATGCCTCTTTGGTACAGAAATAATTCATAGTAAAATTTCTGAGTGTGACTATTCAGCTAAACAACTCTGTCCTGAGTACAGTTGTGCATTCCAGGGTACAATTAATTGGCTTTGATCCATAAACTATTTTTATTTTTTTTCACTTTAATGGTTTAGGAAAGAAGAAAGACGAATAGTCCTTAAAGCTTAATGAAAATTGGCTGATTGATGTTTACAAACAAAATTGATGTGTTATAAACTTAAAAATCATGGTCTGTCTTTGAAATATATTTGAAAGAATTTATGTTCTTCATATTGCAAACTTTAAACTAGTGCATTTTTAAAGATAATAACTGATTTTGTAATCTCATATCTTAAGACTGTTTAGTGTTAAAGATGACCATTTTTAATCACTAATTTCTTACTAAATGTTTCAGTCAGTGGTAGTTCCTTTTGATGGATTATTTTATTCACTTCTTACACCAATTATTTAAGTTATATATTATTATTATTGTCTCCATTTGACAGATACAATATCTGAGCACCAAGAGAAATTAAGGACTTGAGTAAGATAGCAACCCTGGTAAAGTGTAAAGCATGAATTAAAAAAAAAAAAAACTGGTTAATAAATATTTATTCCTTACCAAACTTCTATATTGCACAACCAAAAAATTTCAAAAAGCAATTACAGTTAAAGAAACAAAGCTATTGTTTTGCTTTCATGTAATAATTTAAAATGCATTTGATTTGTATTGCATGCAAAGTAGAATTTCGTACCTGTATTTTAATATTAGAAATCCTGAACATTTTAGTAATATAATAGGGTTTCTAATTCCACTTTCTTTACTCGTTTTCCTCCATAACATTTTTTATATTTAAACATTCCAAAGTGAAGAAAATCCTATATAATAAAAGCCTAATATGCTAAGTGTCTAGGCAGACACTCCAACCAGTAGGTTAGCTTGCTGCTGGGGTCCGGCTGGTCGCGACTGAGCAAGATGGGCTGGACATGCCCTGGAGCCCTCCCACCATCCCTCTCTGGCTGGCCAACCGCCCGTGTCTCTCCCTGGCCCCAATCATGCACTGGTGGAGTCCCTCAGCCTGGCCTGCACCCTCTTGCAATCCAGGACCACTCAGGGGATGTAGGAGCCAGTTTTGGCCTGATCCCACAGGCCAAACTGATGGACCCCTCTGGTGCACGAAATTGTGCACCAGGCCTCTAGTGTGTATATATATATCTATATATATATATATTGCTACTATTATTTGTTTGAGCTAATATTATGAATGTGGCAAATTCTTTTTGAAACATCAATATGAGGATATGTATTTTTCTAAGCTTCTAACTAGATAAAATTTTCATATTTAAGAAATTATTGGTTATTGGGGTAAGTAGAATGATTCCAAGCTCCCTCCCCCAAAATGTCCTAATTCCCAGAATTTGTGAACATATTAGAGCACATGGCAAAGGGAGATTAATGTTGTTAGTTAGCTGACCTTAAAACAAAGACACTATCATGATTATCGGGGTAGTAATAATGTAATAACAAAGCACCTTAAAAATGGTAGATGGAGGGAAGAGTCAGAATGTAACTTGGGAGAAAGGTACGAAGGGATGCAATGTGGCTGGTTTTTAAGATAGAGAAAGGGGGCTATGAGCTAAGGAATGGGGGTGTGTCTTCTAGATTCTGGAAATAGCAAAATATCAGAAAGGGTGCAGCCCTGTCAACACCTTGATTTTAGTCCAGTGTGACCCCTGTCAGACTGTTGACCTACAGAACTAAAAGATAATAAATTTGTAATTTTTTATTTCACTACATTTGTGGCAACTTGTTATGTTAACAATAGGAAACTAATAATGTTATAAATTAACCTACTAGGTTTATTTTTAAATGTTAAACACAGGAAAATATTAAGTTTTTGTTATTTTGTTTGATATTTTAAAATATGAAACAAATATAAACAGAGTGCCTAGAGCTAAGTTCTTGAGATGATGTTGCTGTCTGTAACTATGTGTCTGGTGTCAGTACCCATCACGTATGCAAGCAGGTATCTAAACTATCAATAGTAGGGATACTCCAAATCAATGGTCCTTACAGTACAGAATGGGTCTCCAGAATGTGTCAGCAGGGGGTGCTCCTGTATAGGGCAACACTGCTACTAGCACAAACATCTGACTGGGAAGGGACACACCGGGAGAACCAATTCTGTGAATACAGACACAGTTGAAGAAAAATTCAGAAACTATGACTGAAAATATGCCAACCTGAGGAATCAGTGTTTTGCATTTATTTTTGAATATTTATTCCATATATGAATAAATCATTCCTAAAGAAAGACACCTTTAACTTCAATTTATTAAATTTTTTTTGCCATATTTTTGTCCTAGTGGAATGTGTACATTTCTATCACACCAAGTTTTAAGGTGGAAGACAAAATTGTAGCTAGTGTGCTAAAAATCTCAGGTAGAATTCTAGATACTTATTTTGCAATTAGCATAGAAGTATTTTATCATAGTTACCAGGATTTGTTGTAAAGCCAACTTGCCCTCTTGGTGGTTTCCTCTGTATTTTGTGAGAATGTAGTCATTACTTAAAACATTTCTGCCTTTTGTTTTAGAATTTCCCTAAGCAACAATTCAGGAGTATTCCCAGAATTTTATTAGGCTTAACCTATTTTTATTTTCCTCTCTATTTTTTAAAAATATTTACTCACATGAAAGTTACTTGGCTTTATTATTCATGTTGCTGATGAAATTTATTTGTTTCAAAAATTAAATGTATTGCCCTCACTTAGAATGTCCAAACAAACAGTGAACAGTGATTGCATAAAGCAATTTCAAAAGAAAATTTTCACACACACATAAAAGTGAGGAATTCTACCATAAATGAGATAATTCTAATTCTTCTGTGCTAGAGGTTTACCTACAATGTCTATACACTGTATGAGGCTGCAGAAGCCACAACTCAGAGATCCAAGTAGAACCCAGCCCCAAGGATGAAGTAAATCAGGATTTGGCTACTGTTCTTGCACTGATTTAAACTTCTCCCATGATTCCCAGACAATAAAAAATATCATCTGTTCCTGGTAACCAACTCTCTGAGTTACACCCATGTTTTAATAACCCATTATTGACTTCTACCTAGATTTCAGTGTGTTCATCTTGTTCCTTATTCAATCACTCTGTCTACGACAAAGTTGTTGTCCTCTTGCTTAAAGAAGTCATGTCCTTTTATTGTCACCCATTCATATGAGTCTTAGTAACCCACAGCTACATGCTGTTTTTAATACCTTTCATCATCCTAGAAAATTCCTGGTAACCTGTAAATAGAAGACTGATGCTGATAGTAGCTACTCTGGAATACGTTGTATTTGCTGTTTCTGAATCTTCCCAGTCAAAGAGAACAGATCTATTGAACAGGTCCATCCAACGTCAGACTTGCTTCTCTGTACACTTAATTCCAATGTAACTATTATTAGAGAATCCTGCATTTGTGTGGTTATGTTTACTTTTCTTAAACAAAGGGATAGGCGCAGATATTATCCGAGGCCATTTAAAATGGATTATATGGAGACTTTACATAAAAGTGGGATATTTGTAGATAGCACACTATTTGCAGAGAAGTGTTTCAGCTCATTCAAACTCATCAGGGCATTGGCTAATATTTAGATAGGCAGAAAAACAAATTAATGCTCAATCAAATCTAGTTTTGTTATGTGTCGGTCAGTGGGAACTTGTTTTTAATGAGTTAATAATTCTTAGACTGTCTCCCAAGAACATGTTAATAGACTGCATTTCCCACCCCCCCATTTGTTCTGCTTATCATAAGTGTGGCTAACTTCATATCTACTTCAATGATGCAATTCTTGCAGAGTGTTTTGACCTTTCAGTCAATTTCGAATGCTTTTTACTCCTTTGCCACAGTATGGAAAGATTGATCAGTTACTATACAAGGCTCCTACCTTCTAGAAGGCTCCTTTATACATCTGGGTCAAGGCAGTTCGCAAACAGCCAAACACATATTTTATGGGTTTAATATTGCAGGTGGTTATATCACTTTCATAAAAGAGCTTTTACTTTCTGTAATTTCAATGTGGAACCTGGCAAGTGCAATGATAATCAATCACATTTGTTCAGTTGCTTTTTCAAAGCGTAAATGTTACACTGTGAAAAGCTTCTACTGAGCAGACACAGTGGGATTTCATAAGGGATTTTATTAGGCAGACTCTATGCTAGCTTAAAAAATGATTTAATTTGCAATGTGCATATACCACAGGTATTGCCATTGCAGAAGAACCTATGGGGTACGAAATATCAATTTACATTTTTTCAAGATCCAATCATTTTAAATAGGTGTCGTGTCTGTGGGCCAATTCACCAGGGAAATAGGAAATGGAACGATAGAACAACTAGCAGGTGCAGCCAGTGAATTCATCTTCACTGGATATTTGAAATCAGGAAAATCAAGTAGCATTTACTGTTCTCTTTTATTCCTACAGCTGCAAGATGTAATGGAAAGTGCACCTCTCGCTGGGACTCAGGAGTCTTGCATTCTATACATGGTTCTATGCCTAAATAATTAGAAACTAAATTAGGTTCTCAGACATTCCGCTATGTAAATGAGGTGATCCTAATTAAAATGCCTCTGCTGGCAGCATTCAGCAGCAAGGAACTTTTGGTTACCCCAAAAATATTCTCAGTCAATCCTGTCTAAAATTGATAAAGCCCGACAATGGTTTCTCTTCCTGAAGGGTACCAGTTATTTTTTGGTAGACTCTTAGCAAAGTCCATGGTATATGCTAGGCATTCAATAAATGTTCACTCACTTTGGTATCTTTACATATTTCATCGTTCGTTTTATGGGTGGGCTGTCAATCTAGATTGCCATCCTGAATCCCTTCTCAAACATCTCCTGCCTCCTTTAGTTCTCTGCACAGTGGAGGGTGAGAGGGGTGATGTGTGGGAGGTGTTCCTTAGCAGATTTTAACAAGCGTGTTATTATAATACAGAAACATAATTAAAATTGATAATATTTACTTGGTGCCTAATTTCTTCTGAGAACTGTAAATGAAACACTCACTGTCTTTTAAGCTTCAAAATAGCTTTTAGATTTAAATACTATTATTTCTGTAAATGAGAAGCTAAGCATAGAAGGTAAATCTGTACAGGCAGTAATTAGTGTAACCTGGATCAAATGATTCTTTTTTAATATGTTTTTATGATTTCAGAGAAAGGAAGGGGGACACAGAGAGAGAAACGTCAACGATCCCCTACTGGAAACCATGCCTGCAACCTGGGTATGTTTCCTAACTGGGAAGTGAACCCTGATTTCCTAGTTCATGGGTCAACGCTCAATCACTGAGCTATACTGGCTGCGCTCAAATAATTCTTTTTCCATTTCCAACATACTTGAAATGTAAGCACTTCAGCTATCAATTCTAAACTGGCAAGATTTGTTTGCATTCTCAATATTGTTAGGAGCCCAATAGCATTAGCCCTCAATAAAAATGTGTTAAAATTTCAATTTCAAAAAATATATTTTTATTACAATTTTGCAATATCAGCAATGTAATGTATTGTAGACATTTACTATAGATATATTAAACATATGAACTATTTGATAAACATATGAACCTAACTTCATATTTATATCTTTAATTAAATCTGAAAAATATTTTTGTCTCTCCCAGTCATGTTAAGAAATTTTGAATACTGAAAGTTTCTTGTAGGAATACTGAATCCCGTAATGACAACTCCTCACATTAGCAAGGTAAGATCCTAAAGCAACTGAAAAGGTAGTGAAAGATGATCCCCAAAGATTAAGAAAAGTGGCCAGGGTCCATCTTTAACCCATAGGTGGATTAAATATATGGGAACTTTTCTATATAGGTAAAGTACCCATATTAATTAAGTTGTTTTTCTGTACGACTGTAACCCTACTAACTCTCCCTTAGGTATCTTGGTGTGGCCTTTGAAGGAAATTGTGTCTGCAAAGTAGGGCAAGTTTTCAGACAAGGATGAGAGAAGTATATATCATCATCATAGAATCAGACCGTTGGAGAAGATTAGAGATAGGGTCAGAGAAAACATACGTTCAGGGCCAAGGACACACAGAGAGTGATGGAGGTGCCTAAATGTGGGTGTTGTCTGAAGAGCAGATAAACTGTGAATTTAACCAGGCTTTGCGTCCAAAGTCACTTCCTATGATGATCTCCATGGAAGTCATTGCTATTCATCCAGTATGTTCAGTAATTTGACTTCTGAGTACTTGGCACTATTGCAGTTGCTCGCCTACCTTGATGCTAAACATGTCCATATAACTTGTTTTAGTCAGTGAAATGCAAACACAAGTTATATGCTCATCATTGAGAAGAAGTGACAATAAAAAGAACACCTTTACACACCTTGCCTTTTCCTGTTGAACAGATGTGAAAGCATGTGTCATAATAAATCCTCCCTCAGTCTGGGGACCTGGGGACTAGGATTATGAATGTCCCTCCTGCACATGGAATAAGAAATGTGGGTAAAAATAATTTTATTTTTGAAATCACGGATACCTTGAAAGCTATTATTTGTTTTTTTAAAATATATTTTTATTGATTTCAGAGAGGAAAGGAGAGGGAGAGAGAAATAGAAACATCAGTGATGAGAGAGAATCATTGATTGGCTGCCTCCTGCATGCCCCATACTGGGGATTGAGCCCGCAACCCAGGCATGTGCCCTTGACCGGAATTGAACCTGGGACCCTTCAGTCCATAGGCCAACACTCTATCCACTGAGCCAAACCAGTTAGGGCAAGAAAGCTATTATTTGTTAACCTATCAGGTTGATGGTGCAGTGGTGTGATGTTCTCATGGGTGGGGAGTGCTCATGTTCCTTTGTATTTTATTAATGTCAACTTGGCAATGGAGATTTGCTCTCTACCCCGGTCTGTAGGTTTGGACAGGACCAAGTGGAAGTAAGTTTATAGTAAGACTCATGGTAGACAGTGATGGTGAACCTTTTGAGCTCGGCGTGTCAACATTTTGAAAAACCCTAACTTAACTCTGGTGCCGTGTCACATATAGAAATTTTTTTTTATATTTGCAACCATAGTAAAACAAGGACTTATATTTTTGATATTTATTTTATATATTTAAATGCCATTTAACAAAGAAAAATCAACCAAAAAAATGAGTTCGCGTGTCACCTCTGACACGCGTGTCATAGGTTCGCCATCACTGGTCTAGGACATAAATCGGCCTTGAAATGCTCTCTTAAAATAGCCTGCCACTTGAAGCCTATGTTCATATTTTATAGTTTTATATCTTCTCTGACCATGTGTTGATGAGTGGAACAAGAGTTGGAAGCTCTCAGGGAATTACTTATACAACTTCCCTGACCTGCAGTCACCCCGAAGAAGGCTTTGCTACCGAAGGTGCCATGTTTGCAAAGGCAGCACAATGAGATGTCCTACAGAAGTTAAACACCCACCATCCCATCTCAGGTAAACTTATGACTCCCTTTGTCTGTTTTGGGAAAAGTATACAATGCTTTAGAATCAACTTTGGGCTTAGAGAGCAGAAATTCACATATTCAACTGGTTTACATAATATGAGAGTAAAGAGACTATGACAGAGAGCTTAATGTTTTCTATATAAGTAAAGTACCTATATTAACTAAGTTGTATTTCTGCTTTCATCTTGCTGGTGTGTCAAATAATGTTTCCAGGTAGTTGCATTATTGGAGTTATGGCAGTATTGTAGTGTTGTGGTGGCATATTAGTGCAAATTCTACCCTATACATTTTTTCCCTTTTAAATAGCCTTTATTTTATTTTATTTTTTTAAAATATATTTTTATTGATTTATTTTTTAAAAAATTTATTTTATTTCTTAAAGTATTACAAAGAGTAGTACATGCATCTCCTTTTTTCCCCCATTGACCTTCAATTTTAAGCATAAGGTGCTCAGAGCGCCCATATGTACCCTGTACACATGCACACATACATCCTCTCTATCAACATCTCCCACCAAAGTGGAACATTTGATACAACTGATGAACCTACAGGACACATCACTATCACAAAAATGTCTGTAACCTACATTACAGTTAACTCTTGGTGGTGTACATTCTATAGGTCTGGAGAAATGTATAATGGCATGTATCTACATTTATAGTATTATATAGTTTCACTGTCCTAAAAATTCTCTGTGCTCTGCCTATTAGTCCCCCTTTCTTCCTTAACCCTGGCAAAAACAGATCTTTTTACTGTTTCCATAGTTTTGCGTTTTCCAGAACATACTATAGTTAGAATCATACTATATATAGCCTTTTCAGATTGCCTTCTTTCACTTAGTAACATCCATTCACTCAGTAAAGAACATCTTGGTTACTTTGAAGTTTGGGCAATTATGAATGAAGCGGATATAAACATCTGTGTTCAGGTTCTTAGTATTTGGGTAAATACTAAGGATCTCAATTGCTAGATAATATGGTTATGACAGTATCTGTTGCTTCATATCCTCACCAAAATTTGGTGTTGTCAGTGTTTTGGACTTTGGCCATTCTAGTAGGGACATTGTTTGAGTTTTCAGTTGGCTAATGACACCTGACGTGTAGCATCTTTCCATATACACATCTGCTATCTCTATATCTTCTTAGTGTGATATCTGCCTGTTCGTATCTTTTGTCCAATTTTGAGAGTTTTTGTATTATACATATTTTATTTTACATATTTGTTGTAAGTCCTCTTTTTATATTGTGGATAGAAGTTGTTTATCAGATATATCTTCTACAAATATTTTCTCCCAGACTGTGGCCTGTTTTCTCATTCTCTTGACAGTATCTTTAAAAGAGCAGACATTTTTAATTTTAAAGAAGTCCAGCTTATCAATCATTTTTTTTTTCATGGAACATGCCACTGATGTGGTATCTAACAGGTCCTCATCATACCCTCATCTAGATTTTTTTCATGTCTTGTTTTTAGGACTTTGTACTGTTATTTCCTCTTCATAGTCTTATGACTTAACAGAGCTACTTTTTAGCTACAGAAAGTTGTTAATGAAGTTAAATGCAGAATATTTTGAAGACAAAACTCAGTCTCTTTCACTTATTTTCATTAAACAACTGTCTGCTTAGTGGGGAAAAATATTCTCATTATGTAATAATCACCTTGCCCTACTTTTTATTTTTCAAAAAAATAAAAGGAAACCTTAACAATCCTGAAATGACAAGTAAAATTATTTTGTCGAAAGTGACATTACAAATGGGAATAGAATAAAGTTCATGAATATGCTGCATATCTCATCTGTGTACATGTGAGCGTATAATGGTGTGTGAGTGGAAATAACTGACCGAGGTATAGCATTTTATTTATTAACAGGACACCGTGAGTTCGATCCTCATTCTTGCTCCCCAGGGGAAGTGCTTATTGTTTGCTTCCTTTCTCTTGCCTGCTTGCTATGTAATTTAAGACTGATGCCTCCCTGTGGGGAACAAAACCTGATCAGAGAACAGGTTGCATTGCCTCCTAAAGAAATTATGCCTTAGTGACTGCTGATATTGGCTCTGTAATAATGGAAATGTATAATTAATGCCTTTGCTTCCACAGTTCTGGTAATAGAACCACCTGAAACTGATTCAAAGAGAAGGATTTAATATTGAACCTTCTCTCTGTCTAACCATTAATGTGTTGGATTGTAGGAACCACTGTGTACTAAAATGGGATAATTGGATTTTTGATACTTGGATTGGTTATTGTGCCTACACTTGAAATACTAAATAATGGAAATCTGCCAAGTAAAATCAAAGAGAATAAAAAGTCAATTCTATACAGATTCTTTTCTAAGTAAAAAATATCAAGCTATTATACATTTTTGCAGTGTATTTTATGTTTAGTACGTTTTTACTTTCAGAGTTGTGTTTGCTTGTGAGATGAAGTTCTGAATTGTATTTTTAAAATGTATGATGACCTCAACATTTTCAATTAGCATTTTTTTTTTGTTTTTGAATTCACAGTAGAGTCTGAACATCTGGTAATATGATTCAAATGTCCTCCATCTTCTCCCTCCAGAGATTCAGTTGACTATCTTCTATTTATATTTGGATTCAAATTTTCAAATGCCTACTTTATGCTGCTGCAATATGTGCTTAGGGATTTGAAATGGATGAATCCAATACATCTTTCAAGATTGATAGCTCTCCCAACCCTCAAAATATTAGTGCTAAGTAGAGCAATATTTTCAAAAGGAAAAAAAAAGTGTAATGGAATGACTATGCTAATTATAGACAAATGCAATCCAGTAAAAGATTAATAATTAAATTAGCAATCCTACTTTAGTAACTATCATAATCAGGGGTGGCAACTTGATGCAAAGGAAAAGCATTTTAGAGGAAAATACTCATAAAATAATTAAATATGTACTTTGTTAATTGCTGCAATTTAGAATACTACTCAAAACCTTCACCAGACTCTGGACCCATCATGCATGCATAATTTGCCTAACTATGTAACCTAGATGTATCACTTCTGAGCTAGGCAATCCTAGATAATTTATATGTAACAACTTTTTAAAGTGGAGTGTTGACACTGGCCAATATCAGAGTGTGTGAGCTGATAGTGAAGTATTTTTATTTTTGTGAGCCAGTTCATATCACATTTGTAGCTTGAACTCAGCTGTGGCAGAAGTGTTTGCACTATAGAAATTGGCCAGCGTTACAAATCAGGGTCTTTTTTGTTTATTTTGCATTTTACTAAACACATATTATTAAACATTTAGCAGCCCACAACTTCCTCTATACTTTGATTTCCGTATTTGTAAAACATGAATCATAATCTGACCTATCTTTTTTAAAAAATATATATTTTATTCATTTTTTACAGAGAGGAAGGGAGAGAGACAGAGAGCTAGAAACATCAATGAGAGAGAAACATCGATCAGCTGCCTCCTGCACACCTCCCACTGGGGATGTGCCCGCAACCCAGGCACATGCCCTTGACCGGAATCGAACCCAGGACCCTTCAGTCAGCAGGCCGACACTCCATCCACTGAACCAAACCGGCTTCGGCCTGACCTATCTTTAATAGTTTTTTTATTTTAACTACATAAATTGATCTTTTGAAAGGTGTAGAGCAGTAATTAATGAGTATTATGCTCTCAATAGTAAATACTATTGTCTAGAAAAACTACAAAATCCAAGTTAGCAACTGATTAAAAGCAAGCTGTGATGCATTCTACCAATATTCACTGAGTGATTCCTAGTGAGTATAGCTCCACCGTTAGGCCCTTGGCTTAATTTCATGACAAAACAAAGGTCCATGTCCTTCCAGAGCTTGCATTCAGTTGTAAGACAAAGACACAAAATTATGTACATGATAGATTATTAAATAATCAAAATGTAGAATTTCCTAAAGTGTTACCTATTGTTAAAAAGAAAAAGGAGGATTTCCCTAGCCAGTTTGGCTCAGCGGATAGAGCATTGGCCTGGAGGCTGAAGGGTCCCAGGTTCGATTAAGGTCAAGTGCATGCTCCTGGGTTGCAGGCTCCTTCCTGGCCCTGGGCCCTGGTCGGGGCATGTATCGGAGGCAGCCAATCTATGTGTTTCTTTCACATAGATGTTTTTCTCTGTCTTCCCCTCTCTCTTCTACTCTCTCTAAAAATCAATGGAAAAATATCCTCAGGTGAGGATTTAAAAAAAAAAGAAGAAAAGAGGATTGAATAAAGAGATGACAAGGAGAGAAATCTTAGAATGATTAGCGTAGACATCATGTGGGGATTACTCAAGTTATTTGTGAAAAATATACAAATACTGGCACAAATTTCTTACTAAGCTTTTCTAAAATCATTCAAAGGCTTAGTGAACAGATCAATTCTGACTAGACAGCTAATGACTCCAACTAACTCCATTACTCCCAGTTTGATTGTCTTGTCTACTTGGCCAACTGATATTAATTTAATTTAATGACAAAGCTCTCTAGATCATCCAGTTTTAAAGCATTTAGGATTTGAATACAATATCAAATGATCTAAATAATATAAAAGGCTTTCAGTACCAGTGAATAATGCAGTGGCACAATATTTGTGGCTTGCCAGCAGGGAGTGCTCACTGGCAATGAAATACATGTTTAGTAGCCAAGTTAAAGGCCTAGGGAATCTAGGTGAAAAGATGCTGTGGGACTAGTTGCTATTTCCCTTCTAATTATTATTCCCGTTTCACTGTTAGCTGCTACGCAACTGATTAAACTACAGCAGTAGAAACTGTTATCATAGCTAAAAATTTTCCAGAAGAAATATCCTTTCCTCTTTGCCTTCTAAACCAAGAAAGAATATGTGTTCTTATGTGGAAGTCAATAATAGCTTCATTTTTTAATGTAGTGTAGGGCTTGTGAGCATGGAGTTGCAAGAAAAGAAAGATTGAACTAGAAGGAAGGAAGTTGAAAGAGAAATACCATCTATAAAATTATTTTAGAATTTCTATCATTTCTCTATATAAGTAATGGGTACCTATTTTTTAATAGGATTACTGAGTCAAGTAAAGGACAGTAATTCTTTCCAAAACTTACAAAAAGAGTAATAGTGTGAAACTTTAAAAATTATTTATATATATAAAAACCCCACCTCCACCTCTATCATTTACTTGAGTTTTCTGGCTATATATATCATGGACCACTTCTTTTATCTAGTTTTTTCTACATCAAAATAACAGAAATAGTCAAATCTCAGAGGGATGGTGGGGTGGGAAGGTGGGTGGGAAAAAATTAAGCAAAGAACTTATATGCATGTATGCATAACCTATGGACACAGACAATAGTGTGGTGAAGGCCTAGGGGGGGTGGGGGAGGGGTGTGGGCTAGAAGGGGTCAATGGGGGGAAAGAAGGGGACATCTGTAATACTTTCAACAATAAAGATAATAAATAAAAAAAACAGAGGCTTTGAAAACCTCTCTCAACATATTTAGTAGATACTGTTTTTGTATAATAAATTCTTACCAGTGTGAATGCTACTTAACATAAGACATTTTAGAATAAAAATACACCATTTTGTGTAGCAAATGTGCACATCAATAAAGCCATGAATAAAATAAAACCTCTAATAATAGAAATTATTTCAAGGAGTGCTTCACAATGGGATATCAAGTTGAAGAAAGGAACTTAAATGTTCTCTTTATATGTTGCTGTGAAAACATTGCATAAAACTAACCCTTTAAGCATTTGATTTTTTTAAAAAATAGACATATCTCCATTAAATTTTATTTAAGTATAGCAAACTGTTTTCTTTTAACATATGTGACATTGTATACTTGTATTTTGTGTATTCACACAAATATTTACATTTGTATTATCATAGTAAATATATTGAAATGAATATTTTCCCTTAGGCAATTAATGAGAATACAATAAAAAAAGAAATGTAGAAGAATGGGAAAGAAAAACAAAAACAAAAAAAGAGGAAAAGGTGTCATAAATTAAAGTGCTATGATAGGTTTGCCATTTTCAGTCAGGCATGGCTTAGTATCTGGTTTCCAAAATGCAGGTTACTTACACATACTTTTGCCATGATATAGTGTGTATATCATAATACTACATTTAAAAAACTAAAGGATGATATTTAGGTGAAATTAAATTTAAAACATTTTATCTATTAATAGTCAAAACTATATAAAATATAACTTAGCACTCACTAATTAAACACATTACAGTCATGCCCCTCTTAAATACAGGATCTGTTCTGAGAAATGTGTCCTTAGGTGATTTTTCTTTTCCTGGGAACAGCATGCTTGCACTTGCACAAACCAGGATGGTACAGGCACCACTGTGAGCGTCTGTGCTAGACTTTTCTAGAACAGTTAGCACTGTAGGTTTTTTACATCAGCATCACCACAAACACCTGAGGAACTTACCAGCGTGAGCCCTGACAGCCCGCTTTCCTCCCTGTGCTGCCAGCGCCTGACTGAAGCTCTGGCTGGCTGGCATCCCCGTCCCAGTGGCCGCCTGGGTACCTGCACAGCTCAGGCCTGGGCACCCCCCGCCCCTCTGAGCGCCTTTAGTTCAGAGGCCTTGGTTGGCTGGGATAACAGACCATTTGGGCCGCTTGCGGCTCCCGCTGCCCAGGAAGCTCCAGGTCTGTAAGGGGTAAGTCTTTTTTCTTCCACGTTTCCTGGTGGTTATCAGGGAAGGGCGTCTGGCAGGCTCAGTAACCACAGCGCTGCGGCCAGGGCACACAGGCTTGTGGAGAGATGTGGGCGGAAGCTGCGGGGCCAGGTGAGCGCCCGCAGGCCTTTCTACCTGCGGCCTTACTGTCCATAGAAGGAGCTGCGGGCCCAGCCACGCCTCGCGCTGTGATGGAAAGGGTGGTTGGGAAGTCACCAGGCAATAGTTTTTCAGCTCCATTATGATCTTACGGGACCACCTTTGTACTTGGGGTCCATTGCTGACAGAAGGTCATTCAGTGGTGCCGGAGTGCGCTCTGCTGATAGGATGGTGCCCTGGTCCGTCTGGGTGTGAATCCCACTCCCCCACATCTTGGGTTGACTTAGTACACAACCAAGTCAGCTCTCTGCATCTTCATTTCTCCTTAGTAAAATGGCAATAATGACAGCACACCCACTTCGAACTTTTTAAAAGATTAAAAAGAGGTCATTTTAAAAGCCTTTTAGAAACTTTTAATAAGAAATATTTTATCTTCATTTAACTCTTTGTGATTCAGAAAGTCAAAGATACTCATTTGAAATCATTTCAATTTTGGGTCATATTCATTTCCATGGGAGAAACGGCTATCTCACAGTGATATCTTACTTTTTTTATACTAAGTATTTTATTTGTATGCTGCTGCCAGTGTATATAAAATAATCATTCTTGTGAAATAGCAGTTCATGAAAATTCAGAGAGGTAGGTGTTACGGACTGACAAAAGCAGAAGTTTGTGTGGTAT
This sequence comes from Myotis davidii, assembly GCF_000327345.1. Taxonomy (NCBI): domain Eukaryota; kingdom Metazoa; phylum Chordata; class Mammalia; order Chiroptera; family Vespertilionidae; genus Myotis; species Myotis davidii. Next base: position 676,858 of record NW_006293386.1, on the reverse strand, counting down.
GGCACATGTTATAGGGAAAGCTTTTTGTACAGGCTTCAGATTGAGTTTTCTTTGAATATTCACCGGTTCAAGAAACGTGGTTTAGAACACCTTCAAAATTCATTTTACTGCAAAAGGAACAAATTTTCTGGGGTCTGAAGGGATTGGTACTTGAAGACACTCCAGTCAGCAGGGGGTCATGTTGAGCATTCCGCAGGCAGAATTGTTTCACCTCTGCCGCTGCCTGGGAATCTGCATGCGGTTGAGCCGGCCTCCAGCCCGAGCTGTTGAACCACTTTCTTCATAGAGGTGATGCTGGAGGAACTAGACATGGTGCCTGCGAGTGCTGGGCAGATTGGTCAGTAGCAGGCCGCGGGTCCGCTGGGGCCAGATGGCGGGGGCAGTGACACGAGGGGCGGAACTCGGAACTTTTCGTGATATCTTAACTTTTTAAAATTTTTATTAAATTTATTGGTGTGACATTGGTGCATAAAAGTATGTTTCAAGTGTACAATTTTATGATACATCATCCATATGTTGCATTGTATGCCCACTACCCGAGTCAAATTTGCTTCCATCACTTTATATTTGACCCCCTTTACGCATCAAATCCTCCCACCCCCTTTCCTTCTGGTAACCACCATACTGTTGTCTGTCTATGAATTTTTTAAAAAAATTCATTTTGTTGAAAGTAGTACAGATGTCCCCTGTTTTTCCCTCTTTGCCCCCCTTCATCAGTCTCTATCCCCACCCCAGGCCTTCACCTGTCTACTGCCTGTGTCCATGGAATATGCATGCTCTACATTCTTTGATTGATCCCTTCCTGCCCTTCCTCCCACCTTCCCTCTGAAATCTATCAGTCAATTCCATGCTTCTATGTCTATGGTACTATTTTGTTCATCAGTTTATTTTATTCATTAGATTCCACATATAAGTGAGATCATGTGGTGTTTGTCTTTCTCTGACTGGTTTATTTAGCTCAGCATAATAATCTCCAGATCCATCCATTCTGTCTCAAAGGGTAAGAGATCCTCCCTTTTTAAGGCGGCGTAGTATTCTGTTGTGTAAATGTACTACAGCTGTTTTAATCCACTCATCTGATGAGCACTTGTGCTGTTTCCAGATCTTAGCTATTATAAGTAATGCTACTACTTTTGTTTGTTTGTCTTATTTGTTCCTTTGTTTTATATCCCACCTATGAGTGAAATCATATGGCTCTTGACTCTTTCTGTCTGACTTATTTCATTTAGCATGATATTCTTAAGATCCATCCGTGTTGCCTCAAATAGTAGCAGTTCATTTTTTCTTATGGCTCAGTAGTGTTCCATTGTAAATATGTAGCACATCTTCTATACCCAATCATCTATCAAAGGACACTTTGGTTGTTTCTACATCTTGGCCACTGTGAATAAAGCTGCAATGAACATAGGGATGCATACGTCTTTGTGAATAAATGTTTTCACATTTTGCGGGGAGATACCTAGAAGAGAGGTTACTGGGTCATATGATAACTCTTTTTTGTTTGTTTAATCCTCACTGGAGGATATATTTTTATTGATTTTTAGAGCAAGAAAGAGAGAGGGAAAGACAGAGAGAAAAAGGAATGTGAGAAAAATGCATCCATCGGTTGCCTCCTGCATGCACCCCGACCAGGGTCTGGGCTGGGAAGGAGCCTGCAACTGAGGTAAATGCCCTTAACTGGAATCAAACCCGGGATCCTTCAGTCTACAGGCCAACACTCTATCCATTGAATCAAACCAGTTAGGGCTGATAACTCTACTCTTAAATTTTGAGGAGCCTCCATACTGTTTTCCATAGTGGCTGCACCAGTTTCCATTCCCACCAGCAGTGAATGAGGATTCCTTTTTCTCCACAACTTCTCCAACATTTGTTATTACTTGTCTTATTGATAATAGCCATTCTAATAGGTGTGAGGTGTATCTCATTATAGTTTTGATTTACATTTCCCTAATAGCTAGTGAAGTTGAGCCTAAATCCAAATAGAGAAAGTGCATCATTGTCTGCACTTACAGAAATAAGATTATTATATTCAATCCCATTCAAGATACTTAATGTAATTCAGCTATTCAGTTTTCATCTTTTTCTGACATTGTAAATTCTTGCAAATTAGTCTGAAAGTATTGTTTTTGCATATTTAGCAAGTGATTCAAAATCGACCAAACTTTTTAAAAAATATATTTTAATTGACTTCAGAGAGGAAGGGAGAGAGAGAGAGAGATAGAAACATCAATGATGAGAGAGAATCAACACTCAGCTACCTCCTGCACAACCTAAAATGAGAATGGAGCCCGCAACCTGGGCATGTGCCCTCACCAGGTATCGAACTGTGACGTCTTGGTTCATAGGTTGAAACTCAACCACTTAGCCACACCAGCTGGGCCAAAGTCCATCAAACTTTTTATTTCAAAGAAATCTAATAGCTTAGAAAATTATACCTATAAATTTTTTGTAATATGCATGTATGAATTTTTATATGTGTATTAATTTTCTAAAGCTGTTGCATCAAAGTACCACAAACTGCGTGGTTTAAGCAACAGAAATGTATTGCTTTACAGCTCTGGAGGCTGGTTGTCTGAGATCAAGGTATGAGCAAGCTGGGTTGTTCTGAAGGCTGTGAGGAAACACCTGTTCATATCTCTCTCCTCATTTCGGGTAGCATCAGGCACAAATTGTTTTCTGTGTATTCTCAGATCGTCTTCCCTCTATACATCTCTGTCCAAATTTCCCCTTTATATGAGAATATCAGTCATATGGTCCACCTAATGACCTCATTTTAACTTGGTCATCTGCAAAGAGCTTATTTCCAAATAAAATTATATTCACAGATACTGGGATTAGCATGTTGATATCTTTGGGGAAAGACAGTTCAACCTATCACAATATGAATACAACTTATTATCTATAGCAACAACATATCATTTCAATGAAAGCATCTTTAAGTACACTCCATATCACCAATCTAGAAAGAAAATTAGGTTCCTCTTAAAGGTAGTTATTTTCTCATGGTTAAAAATATCTTTACCTTGAAGAAATAGAATAAATGTATTTTTCTTTTATTTGTACCCACTCAAAAGAATACCTGTCATCACAGAGTCAGCAAATTTGGAAATCTGTTTTTGTATGAATGGAAAATGTACAAAACACAAGGAGAGAGAGTTTCATCATTATTAAAGAAAGATATAATTTTTCACTTCAGGTAATATTTGTAGATGCTTTGTATAAGTTATTATCAGCTATAAGCCACTGGTTATCATTTCTACTTCATAATATGATGTATACAGTAAGATTTTAAATCAGGGTTTTAGTAATAGAAGATTTAGTTCAGTTATTTGCCCTTGTGTTTTTGCAATACTTTGTTATATTTGATAATGTGTTCACTTTCCAGAAACCTATCGTGACCTTTGGACAAATTAAAATGGTTAATTCAGTTAACACTACATCAATTCTTCACAAACTGAATAAACATATCATAGCTAATCTGTGTATATTCTAGATTAAAAATAAAAACAACACTAGAAGTTTTGATATTTTCTTCCCAATGAAAGGAGTTCCCACAGATACAAATGTCACATTTTGGATACTAAGGCAAGAGGATTTTTACAGGTTATAGCCATTAACACAAAATTCTACATAAGTATAAATGTAGGTCAAACAGAATAAGTGTTTGTTATCTAGTAGCTTCATTAGTAGTCATAGCATTTTTATGGACTGTACATTAAGGGAACCACAAATGCCAACTAAGTGTTCTGAGCTTTGTGCTAACCCTAAATACACCTGAGCACCTATATTTCTGTAGGCTCTTTTATTTAAAAAAAATATTTTATTGATTATAGAGAAGAAAGAGAGAGAGAGAGAGAGAGAGAGAGAGAGAGAGAGAGAGAGAAATGATGAGAATCATTGATTGGCTGCCTCCTGCACGCCCCCTACTGGGGATCGAGCCCGCAACCTAGGCACGTGCCCTTGGCCGGAATGGAACCTGGGACCCTTCAGTCCACAGGCTGACGCTCTATTCATTGAGCCAAAGCAGCTAGGGCTCTGTGGGCTCTTTTTATAACAGTTTTGTTTGCTAATCTAAACTAAAACAAACAAGCAAACAAACAAAACTTGTCCCTCAAACACATCACTTCAGGCACACAGCATGCAAGAATTCCTTTGAGGTACTCATAGTGCAGTAAACAGATTTCCCATACTTACTTGCCTCACAAGCAGCAGTTTTTAATCATCTCCTTAGTTTTAAGGCATGGGGGGGTAATTTAATTTTAATTGTTTTGTTTTCAGGTCTAGTGGGTGCAAATTTAAAGCCAGAACTCTTTTCATGCCTGTGTACATGAAATGATGCACAGCTCAGTGAAACATAATGAAGAAATAATTCCGGCCCCCTCACTTAGTATGTTGATGTGCTGAAGAAATTTGAAAATCATAGTTCAGTAAGTCATACAATATGAAAGTGCTGTGCCAGACGTCTTGTCAGCGATCTTAAAGATATGGGTCCTATAACCCAATATATACATCAAAGCCATGGACACCGAAAACACAAAGAGGAAGCATTAGGATACATCTATCATTTATACTGCATGTGAGGTTAGGACCCCTAGCTTTCTTATGATGGTTCCACTTGAGTGCTGTAGGGATAAATGCAGCTCAGTGCTCCTTCCCCTTCACAGTTATGCACTACACTGTAACAGATCGGCCAGCCAGAGACACTTTTCACTCAGGCAGAAATGAAAGATAAGGGACTGTAGCAACACTGTGCCTCTTACATAGTCTGTTTCCTTAAACCATGCACAGTGTGCAGGTGATCCTTTATATCATATATAAACAATACTTTCATATGCTTTCAGAAGTCCCCCTGGTCACATTAATATCTGTAGAAACTCTTACGCTGACTTCACCAAATATATCAAACTGAAGTCAGGGAGCATTCAGTATGATTGCTGGGTTTGGGAATTATTATGAGATATTAGCCATGATTCGGGGGCCTTAAATGTGGTCAAAGAAAGCAAAGGCGACAGGAAGCATTTTTTCTTCAGGAACTGTCCTAGGAAACCATTTCCGTTGTTTCCATTGTTTGATATGTGCTGCTGATTCCTTCTGGTCTTTCCCTGAAGGTTTTTTCCACAACAGCCCCAGGGGTCACGGGACTCCTTGCACTGAATGTTTGCATCAGGTTGCTAAGGGGACTTTCCCTCCACTATTCCCCTAAGAAGAGGAGTCCCGCTCTGAGGTTTGTTAATGGAGTTTCTCTACACAAGGTGCATCCTCGTTTCATTTGCAATCTCTTGGTATATGTGTTATATTTTCCATTCAATTCATGGGCAACAGGTATGTAAATGTCATTCCTATTGTTGCTGTGGGAGTTCTAAGACTCATTCTTCTTTAATTTATTTGTAGTATGTGACTTATTTAAAGGTATTAATGAGATTAGAAAAAAAAAGACACTGGAAAAAATGACCTTTCGTCAACACGGTCTTTTAACAACAGAAATTTTTGTCAATGATTTAAAAAAAAAACAACAACGATGTTATTTCACTGGGGGCTGGGGAGACAGTAGATCCCAAGGGCTTTACATCTATCATAAATATGCCAACATAGAAATCAGATTCAACTTACTGATTTTGCTGATAGAGCAGCAGAAGAGGTTTCTTTATTTGCCAGGTACAAATTACTTTTGTTTGTAGTATTTGACAATTGTAGACAAAGGCCTGTATCATGAAATATAGTGGTAATATTGATTCATATCTTTAAATTTTACTATGAAATAACCATCTTTGAAAATTTTTTTTGAAAATTATGTCTGGCTATTTTAAATAAGTTTAACTCATATCTTTTTTATTAGATGTTTAACTTTCTCTCTTTTACATTTAATGAGATCAATAACTATTATGTCAAGGAATACTGTCTGAGTGCAGTATACTGTCTATAATGTCAGTGCACTCAACACAAATTGGTCTTTTGGTAATACAAGTTTCCTGTTATTCACAGGTAATAAACTTTCCTTGAGCTATCCAACACAAAGAGAATAATTTCCAATACATTTTTATTAAGAGTTATTTGAAGTTTTTGTATATGCAAAATGTTAACAACAATATATTAAATATATAATCTTTGACAAAAATGTTACCAAATGGAGTTTATCTCCTTAAAATGAATCCACTTCAGAAAACTGTTTCAGTAAAAAATGTGTGAGATTAACTGACACAAATGTATTCATTTATCTGATTTACATCTTATAATGTCAAGCCATTGCTCCTTTTTATCTTTTGGTACACCAACAAATATCATTTGATAGAAACTTACAGCTTAACAAGTACTTAAAGGATCACTCATTTTCTTGAAATTGGATTAGAATAAATTGGATATATGGGAAATATAGGAATATTATATACACATATACATATATCTCTCAGTGGTGACTTACAGTTACTTGCTCTTAAACATTTATTGAGCTGTGTATTTATCTTTTCAAGCATTTCAACATGTATTTTTTAATGTATTTTTATTGATTTCTGAGAGGGAGAGAGAGGTAGAAACATCAATGATGAGAGAGAATCATTGATCGGGTGCTTCCCGCACACCCCCCACTGGGGATCGAGCCCACAACCCAGGCATGTGCCCCTGACCGGAATTGAATCTAGGACCCTTCAGTCCACAGGCTGACGCTCTATCCACTGAACTAAACCAGGGAGGGCCAACATGTGTGTTTTAATAGTAATTTTGAAGTCTGCTATAAGGACATTAAAGACATGGTTCTTTCTTTGAAGTATCAAGGCATCCTCATATGAACTTCCTAAAGTAATTGTATGCTCTCTTGTCTATCCACTCTGACTTCTGCTATGCTTTCTCCTTTGAATTGATTGTCATTAATTCATTTAAAAATATATATCTTTATTAATTTAATTTAATTCTTTATTAAGTTATTACATGTGTGTCCTTATCCCCCTCAATGCTCCCCTCCACCCACCGCGTATGCCCTCTCCTCCCTAGTGTCTGTGTCCCAGTGATCCCACTTCTAGGAATATATCCTAAGAAACTAGAAACACCAATCAGAAGGGATACATACACCCCTATGTTCATAGCAGCACAATTCACCATAGCTAAGATTTGGAAACAGCCTAAGTGCCCATCTGCAGATGAGTGGATTAAAAAACTGTGGTGCATCTACACAATGGAATACTATGCTACTGTAAAAAGGAAGGAACTCCTACCATTTGCAACAGCATGGAAGGACCTGCAGAGCATTATGCTAAGTGAAATGTCAGTAAAAATATATTTTTTTGAGTATTTTCTGTACATGGGTACTGGAACCATGTGGAGAGAGTGGTGACTAACAGTGATATAACACTGTCATAATGAGCTTATATTTTTGGTGCCTTTGTGACATTTCTAAATCTTAGGAAAATGACTTTTAAAATTCTTTATAGATAATATAACTAAAATTTTATTTTTTGAAAAACTGGCTAATGAAGGATCATAATTTTTTCACTTTACTTTCCAATCACATTAAATTCTTTCCAGAAGTTTAATTTGACAAACATTTGAATAGGAATTAAATAAGCACAAATACAATTTCCTTGCACCATTCTTCTATTTTTTTTTTTTAATTTCTAAAAGAGCTAAGCCTCTTCCTCATCCTATGATGTTTCCTTCTCAATCCAAGTGCTAATGTGATTTCTACCATAGGTTTTCATTTAGGACTAGCAGCCCGGTGCATGAAAATTCATGCTTGGGGGGTCTCCTCAGTCCATCCTGCACCTTCTCCAATCCAGGACCCCATTAAGGGATGTCAAACTGCTGCCAGTTGGACATCCCTCATAATCCAGGACCACTGGCTCCTAACCACTCACCTGCCTGCCTGCCTGATTGCCCCTAACCCCTCTGCCTGGCTGCCTGATCGCCCCTAACCACTCTCCCCTGCTGGCCTGATCACCCCTAACTGCCTCTGCCTTGACCCCTGCCATGGTGGCTTTGTCCGGAAGGACATCTGGAAGACGTCCGGTCTATCCAGTCTAATTAGCATATTACCCTTTTATTAGTATAAATGTTCACTCTGCCTATTGCCCTAGAGATGCCCCAGTGGGTTCCTGACACTGTGCCCTGTGTCATTCTGTTTCTAAACTCAATTAGAAGGTTCTTGAGATGTATCAAAGAAAACATTTACTGGGCTGGTCGAACTTATAAGGAGGACTTTATTCAGGACAATGCAATGAGAGTCCAGATAACTCAGCTCCACTGCAGCATAAGGCAGAGGGTTTTAGAGCCTGGGGTGAGCTATTGGGACAGCACTAGAGAATATTAGTGAGGGAGGTTGAGCAATGACATTTAGCCATCTGTGTTTGCTATTTGGTACTCATCCAAGCCAAGCTGCCAGCCTTCTATAAAGACCAGGAAATAGAGGCAATATTTTTCTTAATGCTTACATTTCAAAGGGATGGCTCCCAAATCCTGGAGAAAGACATTCTACGTTGTACAACTGGCCAGAGGCTGGGAGAAGATTTCCATTCCAAAGTAGCACAGAAAGTACTTGAAATTGCAAGTTTCTAAAGTAACTGCTCTAAGAAAAGAAAGATCAGTGATATAGTCAGGAAGAAAGCCATCTAGAGTTTAGTCAAGCTGAGGGGAACCTGAAGGCACTCTTGGTCAGCTTCCATAATAAATTCTATCATTTTTGTGGAAACATCTCCAAAATGGTTAATGCCCCACTTTATTCTGAACCCCAGCAGTTCTCTACCTGATTTAAATTAGAATTGTTAAAGAGAGAAAAATAAATCAATATTTCAATAGTGATGATACCATTTGATCCTGTTTGGAATAATATCACAGATAATAATAATTACAGAGGAACTAATTGTTAACTACTTAGTAATTCTACCACTTAATTAAAAATGGAGTGTGAAGTTCCTGTACACTGTGGGATGATATTAAACCATATAAAATATGCTGTGAATCAGCTGTTTTTTCTTTTTGGGGGGGAAAGAAGGTACAGACATTGCAAAGCCATTTTCCAAATCCCCATCTTCTATGTTTGAAGGTGTAAGAAAAGGAAGACTTTTCAATCCAATTAGATAGGTCTTCAAGGATCAGAATGTCAGCCAGAGGGCATTTCAAAGATAGGAGATTCAAAACCCAGTGAAGGTAGGACATGGTATCTAATAAAAGAAACCAAGGTAGTGAGAAGGAAAAAAACATGCATTTGACATAACGGTTCATTCTCTTCAGGGAACTGAATTTGGAAAGCAAAAAATTAGAAATAATTTTACTGGGAAACTCAGAGATTTATTCCATAGCTCCACCATAACTAGGCCAGTACTGAATAAATACTACATAGTGAACGGTGGTTGATTTTTCTTTTCACTAGATAATACAAGGCTGAATGGTTTGATAAAGACAAATGTTAATATAAAAGTGACTTGCCGAAACCGGTTTGGCTCAGTGGATAGAGCCTCGGCCTGCGGACTGAAAGGTCCCAGGTTCGATTCCGGTCAAGGGCATGTACCTGGGTTGCGCGCACTGCCCCAGTGGGGGATGTGCAGGAGGCAGCTGATCGATGTTTCTCTCTCATCGATGTTTCTAACTCTCTATCTCTCTCCTTTCCTCTCTGTAAAAAATCAATAAAAAATATATTAAAAATATATAAAAGTGACTTTGGGGAAAAATTCTATTATTGATGTATAACACTCAAAAGTGATAATAATTATAGGTAGAAAAGGACTTCAATATTGCTCACACGTTTATGGTAAGGTATGACAATATTATTACACCATTATAGGGTCAAGAGAATAATAATACTATTTAGGTTTGGGGTACTATGTCAAGTCAATAATTACTTTAAATCTCACAGCAAAACACTACCTTATAAATTCACAAATGAAGTAACAGGTGTGGGGAGACTAAATAATTTACGAGTAGTCACAGCACTAATATATTTGTATTAGTTGTCAACAGTTGAATGTACTTTGGCCATCATACTGAATGCATTGCTTCTTTGAATTCCAACATACCAAATATTTATCTTGAAGGCAGAAGTAAATCTGGATAGTGTTAAAACTTGACACGGAAGCCCTTCTCCTTTCTCCCATGTCCTACAAACACTTCAACAGCCATTCCCCTTAATTCTACAGTTAACATATATTAAAAACCCAAATTACTTTGCACCACCATTTCTGCTACCATACTGCTTAGACCTACCATCACCTCATACCTAGGTTAGCCTCCCTGCTTCTTCCCATCTCTGTGGTTTACTTCCCAATTTCTGGGGCCCGGCGCAAAATGAAATTACAAAGAAGAGAAGGGAGAAAGCTATCTCAGCTTCCCCAGGTAAGCCAGTTCCTAGTCAGCAGTGTACCAGCTAAATGCAGGCACATCAGTGAACTCAGGCAATACCAGAAGAACGGCATAGCAAACACAAAAATTTGTTAAGAAATAACACATTCTTACTGCTATAAGCAATTAAATTTTGAGTGGTTTTTTTTTGCATGTATCAATAGGTAAGATGGGGTTTTCTAGGTACAACAGCTTATTTTTCCATGAGTTTTTTTTAATCCATCTCAATTTTTCTTGCTATATCTTTTGAATTTTTGTTTTGCTATGTTACATTTTTCTCCTAACAAATTGCAATTATTGGGGAGGAAAAAAGCCAAAAACAGGTGTAAAGAATTACAGACTAATTGAGTGTGTGAAGTCCCATGTGTTTTCTGTTTTGATTTGTTTTATTTCTACCGGTCTGAAAAAGTTTCACAGCAACGTTTGTAACTTAACCCCAAGCTTCTCTCTTTCACATTGATCTCCCTTAGCTGGGTCTATTGAGAACTGAAATTTGAATTTTATTGTTTCATTGTCAACGATAATTTTCTCTATTTCAGGAGAAAAGGTTCAAGTTACAAAATTCTGAGTCTATTGGAGAAGTTGTTTTCTCAAAAGACCTCTGTCTCTTTTAAAGCAAACAATTGCATCAACATTTAAAAAGAAAACTTAAGGTTTTTAAATAGTGAAAGTGATTTTACTGCAAGCATATTTTTCCTCAGTTGGAAAGAGAATCAATTGCTGAAAGTTATGATTGGCCCTAGACATTATTCCTCTTTGTTCTTTAATTTCATGCTGATTTACAGGTATCATAGCTGGATAAATATTTATAACATCACTTTAAATGTTGAAAGAATGAGATTGGAGTTACTATGATCTTAATCCAGGAAACCAGTCTCAAAGAGAGTACCACTTAAAATTTCAGCAGTTGTATATATATTCTCTTTTTAAAAACATATTTTTATTGATTTCAGAGAGGAAGGGAGAGGGAGAGAGAGATATAAACATCAATGATGATAGAGGATCATTGATGGGCTGCCTCCTGCACGTCCTCCACTGGGGATTGAGTCCACAATCCAGGCATGTGCCTCAGGCCGGAATCTAACCCGGGACCCTTCAGTCGGAAGGCCAACTCTCTATCCGCTGAGCCAAACTGGCTAGGGGGATATATATTCTTGTGATTAATATATAACAAACAAGGAGGACTGTAATTTGAAAAAGGATCTTATCTGAGGACAATTTGTAAAATTAGATAATTGAGGTATCTGGCCTCATTATAGACAAAATAATTTTTAGACTATAAGAATTTATTGAAATATTTGCCTAAAATACAAACATTGATGACCAAAGGATTACATTTAACTCAGGGAAAGGCTAACTCCTTTCCTTGGAAGGGGCTATCAGGATTCCTCAATGCCCTTAGTCTAGTGGTCAGAGGTGGCTGGGCTCCCACAGACAGCAGCTGGAGTTCCAGAGAGATATTTCAGCGTGGGGGTTGCCACTGAGAACTCTGGGGTCTAAACCCCAAGATTTCCCCCCAGCCCAGAGCACCAGAACTGAGAAAGGTGCCCAAGCAACATCTGTCTGTGAAAAGAAGTAGGGTTGCTGTCTGCCAGGAAGAGACATCTGGAAAGGCAGGCATCCTCTTAAAGGGCCAGTACACAACATTTTGTGCAGCTACTCACCTTGGGTATCCTCAGAGGGAGGGCAGAGTGGCCTGAAGCTGTGTGAGCAGAAACCAGAGTCGAGGGCTCTGGGGTTAGAGCTCAGAAGGCAGATGCTCCAGCTTCCTGTGCTGAGCCATCCCTCATACTGCAGCGGACAGTAGCCAACACAGAAAGAGCTGTCTGGTGTGAGCGAATCACAGTTATACCTATTTCTTTGATCAGATCAGTATTTCTCTTGTCAGATAATATATTTCTTTTGTAATATGTTAGCCACCTTTGCCCTGGTGGGTGTGGCTCAGTTGATTGGAGCATCATCCTCTTTACCAAAGGATGGTGGGTTGGATTTCTAGTCAGGGCACATACCCAGGTTTCGGGCGCCATCCCTGTCAGAGCAAGCGCAGGAGGAGTGCAGGGGGCAACTGCTGAATGTTTCTCTCTCTGTCTCTCAGTCTCTCTCTTTCTTCCTCTCTCTCTCTCAAATTAAACAAACAAGAAATTAGCTGCCCTAAGGCAAGCTTCCAAAGCTAGGAAAATGATTTTCTTTGTTTTTTTAAAAAATCTAAACTTAAACTTTTAAAAATGTGGAATCCTGAGGAAGCAGAAACATTGGTAAACTGCCATTAAGATCCACATGATTAATTCATTCACTATCTGGACCCAGGTGTACTCTCGAAATTTTTTGTATCGATTTTTATTTTTGTGTTCATAACTCATGGCCTTTATTTTCAAGGTCACCTCACTTGTTAAAGCTTCTCTAGGTCCCATCACATGGAGCAATGTGGACATTAGTTGTCATGTTCCTGGGAGGTGCAATGTCACCTTACACAGCGTTTTCATAACCCAGTGCAATGGGGCGATCTTATAATTCAAGAAAATGTGCAAACTGCGCCTCACATGGTTTTACGTGTTTTCTTTCTTCAACTATTTTTTGCCCATAATTAGTAATATTAATGGTCCCAAAGTGGCCTTTGGAGGCTCCTAATAGTTAACTTAAATAGATTTTGTTAGCACCAGCCATGTGAAAAATACTGCAGTATTTGGTGTTATAATGAAGATAAGTAAAACACTCTCCCTTTCCTCAAACACTTTTAATTTGGTGAAAAAGGGAAAAGTTTAATGTTAGTACATAAATCAAGTCAGACATCAAATAAGTAAGAGCAAAGAGTGGCAAACTGTGCTGAGCAGCATAGCAGAGGAAAACTAGATATAGATATTGAGTTTAACTTTTTCCACTCAGTGGTATTAGATGGTTCCTGGGGAGGATAAAATCCTTTCCCCTATTCTTTCTTAGTCCATTCCTTCGTTTGGAATTGTTCTTCAAATATATAACCACACACGGGTACACTATATACCGTGTTGAGCATGGTTTCACAGGTTGGTTCCCATTATTGAGGACAGATGTTACACACACTTAATTTCACCATTCTGACATCTTTGCATTAGTTAGTGTTCATCCATTAGCACATATCCCATTAGCTTTGCATCACAGAATTGACACAGAACTCTACAAGGTTATTTATTCACTTCACATTCTCTCCCTTGATAGTCACATCCACATCAATAGATCTGTGAAGGATTATAAAATACTCATTTTCCTCAGCTCCTTAGTTTACAAATTAGGGAACAGAGACCTAATGATTTATCTAGAACTCTCAATTACCTTTCCATACACTCAACACAGTATATTGTCATGCTCTCAGAAAGTCTTATTTTCTGGCTGATCAAGCTCATGAACTCAAAACCTGGGTTTCCAAGTATATTTAGAAAAGCTACAAATGAGGAATGTATGGTGCACAGTAGACATATTTCTTCCATACTTAAGACCAGTGAAATAATAATTTTAGTACTTACAAAATGTTACTATTAATTGATACATCTTTATAAATAGAACTTATTCCTAATAAAAGAGGTGCTATTTTAGAATTCTGCAGGAAAGTTTGCTATATGTTCTTTCATTAAAATGGGCATCTTAAATTGGTCAACTCTTTATGTGATTTCAAGGTAGAGAAGTAAGAGTAAGCCCAAATGTCTATGCATATTTATTAGTTTTTTTTCTTAATATTTTAGTCATGGAATCAGTTATGATAATATCTCTCCCGGTGTCTAAGTCACACATAGATAGGGGGTTATCTCTTAGAGAGATAAATACATTTGGTTTTATTTAGAATGAAACTAAATGGTTTAAAGATTTAGTGATATTAATTTTATATTTGTCCATGCAGCTATATTATTACTCATCATGCAAAAATTAGAAACTGAATATTAAGCAGGTTCCTATTTCTTTTTCTGGAGGATTCAGTTTGATAAAGGAAATCAAGTATTGGAATGGGTTTAAGACTCTTGGGGTCTCATACTTTCTGTAAGTTTGCTTGGCCCACTAATGTCAGCTAAATGAATATCCATTTCCTTATTTGATAATCAACAGGCTTGAACAACTTTTCAGGAGTACTTTAACCAATGTAAGCATGATTAGTAAACTTCTACAGACCCCTGTAATAAGCTAGACACTAGAAGAACAAAGAGGGATGAATCTGTCACTATCATTTAAGGTCCATGCCTGTTGCAGAGGAGTGAGGAAGAACCATCGCACATGGAGGCACACTAGCCTCCCAAACCTTGTTTCACAAGCTGGCAATCATATTTCAGGATCTGGTAATAAACTTTGAATGTCCGGAAGTTCAGTTTATCAGCTCACCCATCGATAACAAGTCTCCTGGGAGTCTGACCTACGAATAACACTCACACAGTATTAATGTATGAATCAGAGGGATGATTTATTACTTTAGAGCAAACACAACACCAATAAATCAAATGCAATATTTAACTTAATTGGCCCATCAATTTTTCTCTATTGAAGAGATTACATGGAAAAGAGTATTATAACCCAATGGCAGCTTGTTGAGCATGTAACCAGAGAGTAGTATTTGGCATGTTTTTAAAGGTATACAATTACATAGTGAACCAAAATGGTTTCATGAGTTTATGTCTCAAAATAGCTGGTCCACAAACTCTTTGTACCTGGCTATGGAAACTAAAAAGCCCGTGCCAGAATATAAATGGAATCTCAACTGACCTAAGTAGCATATTATTGGTCTAGATCAGTGGTCGGCAAACTGCGGCTCACGAGCCACATGCGGTTCTTTGGCCCCTTGAGTGTGGCTCTTCCACAAAATACCACATGCTGGCACGCACGTACAGTGCAATTGAAACTTCGTGGCCCATGCGCAGAAGTCGGGATTTTGTGGAAGAGCCACACTCAAGAGGCCAAAGAGCCCCATATGGCTCGCGAGCCACAGTTTGCCGACCACTGGTCTAGATGATTTAAATGATAACACTAGCTCTTTTATCTAGTGACACTTGGCGGACCATACTCTAGATTGCCCTAGTAGAGAGCACCATCTTACTTGAAGCAATGGAGACACAATGATGGCAATTTCCAATTTTACACCTGTCCTGCCTGCCCTCCCACTTAAAATCCTTTACCTGGTAAGAAAGTCCTTTATCAAGCAGGGTACTTGGAAATGATTAGTAATGTTGTGTTATCATTGCAGTCACATTCCAGACATACTTTCCCATAGCTACACCAATTTCATGCAACCTAATGTAGGCACTTGCCAAATTCCTTCACCCTCAATCGTATTAGTTTCCTCTCATATCCCCAAATTCCAGCTGCTAGCCTCACAACTTTCCCCTCAGTACCTTTTATGTGCACAACAGTTCTCCCTGCCCATGCACACTGGAAGAGAAGTGCAGGCTTAGAGAGCTGGAAATTAATGCCCAATGGGAACTGTTGTCAGCTAACTCAGACATGAGCTACTAAAGAATTCTCATCCTGTCCCTCATTTTGGTAAGTGTTGGGCCTATGTGTGAAGTTGTTTCCCAGAATTCTCCAGAAGAATTGCGTTTCCTTTGCTCACCGAGGTATCTTGCTTACAATGTTTATTGCTTCCTTCTGTTCCCTGCTTCATTTCTCTGTGCTCCCACTAGCGTTCACAAATCACTTCCCCAGTCATCCATTTGCACTCTATTTGTCTCAGGTCTTTTTCTGGGAGGGCCAATAGTAAGAAACATGAAACTCACCTATTCACAAATAACCCACTGAGTTATTTATTTTTACCAGTGAGTAATTTAAAGTGTTTTTTTTTTCTAACTTAAGTTATTTTCAGGGGTTCTTCACAATGTGTTCTGTGTGCTGGCTTTAAAAGCTAGTTCAGGTAAAGCACATAAATGTAAAATATCAAAGGCCCCTTCCACATAGGATTTAGATAATGGTGTTTTAGACACTCAGAAGGGAGGATCTCTAGAAACAGGTGGTGGTTAAAAGGAGCCTTTACCGATAAATGCGTCTTGAGAAAGCTTTGAAGATGTTTATGCATCTATGCATAGGCATGCATTCGGGAGCTAACAGACAAATTTGACTGTAGGAGGAAACATATACTGGGGCGTTTGTAGGTTTGAAAGTGAAAACGGCACATTGCAAGAGCTACAAAAAAACAGACCTAAGAATAAAGCAACCAGTGTGCAACACAGCAACTGATGGGATTTACAATAAAGAAATAACATTTAAAATAATGCTACAATCCAGGTACCTAAATATAGGAGCAGCTTATAGCATTGGCATGACCGTGAGAAGAGAAGCTGGGGGAAAATACAGGTGTTATTTTCTTGTTAAAACTGTAGAGCAGAGACATTTATTTCCCCCAAGTCACTCTATACCTAGGCATGTCAATGTCACAATGCAAGGGAGCAGGCATATTGTAGGAGGCATTGATTATATCGGACAGAAGAAATTAGATGGACTGGAAAGATAGGCAAATTCTGTCTTCACGCAACAAGACACCAAGAAGGCACTCAATGGAGATGAAAGCATGTGGACATCCCACATCACCACCTATTCTAAAAGTTGTTCTCACCCAAGTTTAAGAACAAGAAATAAATACTCAGCCATGAAGATAGTTTGGGCATCTTGGGATGAAATTAGCAAAGCAGGCGATGATTCCAGAGACCAGATATATGGGAAAGGCAACACCCCAGGAACTCAGACACTGGGAAGTATACAGGAACCAGAAACAGAGAAAGTTGGGGTGAGAAACTAAGTACAGAAGAACAACACATGTCCATAATCACTTAACAAAAAGAAACGCCAAGGCAATATCAGAAACTGAGAGATGAAGTTTAAGATAGATATCTGGGCCGGAACTATGATTTCATAAACTTGTAATTTTAAATAAAATATAGAATATTTTTTTCATTCAACAGAAAGACTTATAAAGCATTCTATCCCCTTCAGGTAGAATGTGTGCATTTAATAGTGAAATAGGTATAGAAACTATATAATTATACCATTCTGATAGTACATAGCAAAGAGGTGATAGAAGAGCGATGTGGGGTGCTGTGTGATTTAAAGCTCACGCAAGAGACAGACTGTCTGGATTTGTCTTAGCTTTGCCAGTAGGGAGGGAGAGTTATTTCTCTAAACCTAGTACTTATTTGATAACTACAACTATCAATAGCACATGCCTATTGGGGTTTTGGGATTTATATAAAACAATATATACAGAGTTCCTAGCACAAAACCTAATATCTATCTATGTCTATCAGCAAAAAAACACCTACAGTGAGAGTGAGATTTGTTAGCTTGCTGCAGTTCGCAGGAAGGAGGATTGAGAAGAGTTTGGGTTTAGGGCAGTGGTTCTCAACCTTCTGGCCCTTTAAATACAGTTCCTCATGTTGTGACCCAACCATAAAATTATTTTCGTTGCTACTTCATAACTGTAAGTTTGATACTGTTATGAATCGTAATATAAATATCTGACATGCAGGATGGTCTTAGGCGACTCCTGTGAAAGGGTCATTCCACCGCCAAAGGGGTCGCGACCCACAGTTTGAGAACCGCTGGTTTAGGCAGTGTTTAAAGAAGTGAGGATTTGTTCTAAAATGTATGCTCTCAGGGATAGGAACAATTTTATGATTGGGGATCTTAACAATTTTTATTTAAGATTCAAAAGGAACAAAGTACCGCTATGGTCAGCATGGGCTACTTTATCATTTTGTTTTTCCAGTGTTATCCTGGGATATGGACTTAAAGACCTTAAAATATTGTATATTAAAAATAACAGTTGTTGCAAGTGTTTTCTTTAGTGAGTTTTAATATTTTTCAAAAACCTCTTTAACATACACTCTTTTACTGAATCTGTTGAAAGACCTATTTAATTTTCATGGGATAATTATTAAAATGCTTTCAGCACTATCAGCATAAGTGAGCCATATTACCTAGTATCTGAACAGAATCATCTCATTTGAAAATAATGTTACATTTTAAATAATTATACTTTCTCACAAAAAGAGACATGGGGAAATGTTACCATTAAAATAATTTTAAAACTTATACTATGCTAATAAAGGAACTAAAATGAGATTATTTTCTTCTGTACATGTTAATTTATTTTTTTCTTGTTTTTATTTACGTATTTTATTATAAAAATATAATTTCACATTCTCTTTCTCTGTCTTTCTGTGTGTCTATCTCTCACTTTTCTCTGATATTTGAAAACTTACATAAACTCTTTGCCAATTATATTTTTGAAAAAATTCCAAACACATTCAGGCATAGTGCCATGACCAGGAACAGTATTACATATGATATTATGGTACTTATAATAATAAATAATAAAATTTATTAGCTATTAGGCAATGAGAAACATGACAATACAATTAAACAAGGAAATATATCTCTAATTTTGGAATTTATAATATTAATATATTCCTATCAACTAAAGTAGACAAAATATAATAGCATAGTGTCTAAGTAATAATGGGTAATATAAAGTTACCAGCAAGGTTACAGTTTATCCTCATGGTAAACAAAATAAATAAATAACATTTCAGAAGGAGAGCAGATATAGACACACACACATACACATACTGGTATACATATGAAAAAATGTGTGTGTAAATAAAAATATAGACAATAAATACACATATACATATCTATTTTTAAAGATTAGAGATCTATTAAAAAGAAATATAAAAATCATTGAGTCTGCTATATGGGATCTAGAGGGCATGTTATTGATTCATTAGATCAGGTGCCTCTCCACCTAACTCCCTAACTCCCCAATAGTAAATCTGGTTCTAGGAGGAAAGCACTCTTTTTCTTTTCATTTA
>NW_006293386.1:654788-657634 GCF_000327345.1 Myotis davidii | reverse complement strand
AATATTGATTGGCTTCCTCCTGCATGTCCCCTACTGGGGATCAAGCCCACAACCCAGGCATGTGCCCTTGACCAGAGTCGAACCTGGAACCGGAATCCAGTCTGCAGGCAAACACTCTATCCTCGAGCCAAACCAGCTAGGACTCTTTTCATTTTGAAGCTCTGATGATTAATAGGCCTCTGTTTCTGTTGTATCATTACTGAAGACAGAGCGAACAATCTACTAAGATAATAAATGTAATTAGACAAAACCAGATTAGCCAGAAACTAATAGGACAACAAGATTTACTTACATTGATTATTTATGAAACATTTATGAAACTTGTTTAAAATTATATGGTCACGGCTAGAACCTTGTATTACTGGAAGAGACAGCTAGTTACCATAGTGACTACAGTGGTCAGGTATGAAAAAAATATAACTAATTCTCAGGTGTGGGCTATAAGAAATAAAAACCACAGGTAATCTTCTATCTCAGAGATGAAACGTAAATATATTCGGTACAAGTAAAATAAATAGCCCTCTTGACAACTCCTGTAATTGATATTTACAATTAAAATAATAGGATAAGGTAATTGACCTTTAATAATTACATCTAATGTACACTAGCTTCTTAATTAAAATAATTAACCAGCTAGTGTCGCTCAGTGGTTGAACGTCAACCTATGCACCAGGAGGTCATGGTTCTATTCCTGGACAGGGCACATGTCGGGGTTGCTGCTCGATCTCCAGTAGCGGGGGTGCAGGAGGCAGCCAATCTATGATTCTCTCTTATCGAAGTTTTTATCTCTCTCCCTCTCGCTTCCTCTCTGAAATCAATAAAAATATATTTTAAAATATAATAATGTACTGCAGATGAAAGTAGAAACTGCAAGTCAAATTTTTAGAGCCACTCACACTGCCTTTAAACAAAATGAAAAGGCATCTGGCCGAACCACTTTGTATATATCATTCTGTCTTCGAGACATACACCCACTTTGTATGAGGAGAAGCTTTCAGAAGGAAGTTGTTAAAGAGGTAATCAGTATACAAATTCACTAATTACATTACTGCAAATACTAGTAACACCTCCTGTTGTGGCTTCTTTAAGAATACAGAGTAGTCTCCATAATGTATTGGCCATAATGGAAACAATATTTGCCTGACTGCAGAATAGAATAGATATGCCCATCAATAACAATATGAATCCCTATGGTATAAGCCTTTTGCATGGCCACTTATCTTCTAAATGAGTCATGAACTCAGGGACGCCCGAAACTTTTCCATACACATGAGACATGGTGGTTGTGCAGAAGAACTAAGAGTTCAACTGAATAAACATTTCTCTTAAATGCCCATTTTGGCTGACATATATTTAATAAAATTGTTAAAAAAGAGCAATTGTTAATGCAATTGCTTTTTGCATTCAGAACTACCTTAGAAGACATTTACATTCCTAAGATCTGAATCATGTAGATACTTTTAAAATCTGCATATAGGCCAAATTTTCTCTCAGTTCACCACTTTAATTTACAAAAGTTGCTTTCAAACTGATTTCTCATTGAAATAGGATTTTAAGTCCTAGCTGGTTTGGCTCAGTGGATAGAGCATTGGCCTGCTGACTGAAGGGTCCCAGGTTCCATTCCAGTCAAAGGCACATGCCCAGGTTGCAGGCTTAATCCCCAATAGAGGGTGTTCAGGAGGCAGCCAATCAATGATTCTCTCTCATAATTTATGTTTCTATTTCTCTCTCCCTCTCCCTTCCTCTCTGAAATCAATAAAAACATATTTAAAAAAATAAATAGCATTTTAAAATGAAATACATCTTCAAAATATTGCAGAGATAAAAAGTATGTTAGGAAAAAGGAAGGACATTAATATTAGGTATTATACTGGGTAAGTCATGTAAACTCTCTGAACCTCAATGTTATCTATATATATAAATGCCTAAGTGACCATAATGACCAGACGACCAGCCGATAGCTATGACACACACTGACCACCAGGGAACAGATGCTCAACAGGAACTGCCCCCTGGTGGTCAGTGCACTTCCACAGCCAGCCTCCCATAGTCCCTCCCCTGAATACGGCGAAACAGCCCTGATCAGACCCAATTGCTGGCCAGGCCGAGGGACCCCACCTGTGCACGAATTCGTGCACTGGGCCTCTAGTCTATAATAACAAGGATGGGATGCTTACTGAGGGCCATAAATTTCAATTTTTCTTTGATTTGCTAAAATCATCATGATCTAATTTTTCATTTCCTTTTAACAATACCTTAGAATTTTAGAACATTATGATGTTGGTTGTGTTCAGGAATTAAGGGACAATTCAGCCCTGTTTTTTTCCAGAAGCACTATTAATATGTGATAGGGAAATTCTTTTTATTTCTTTTCTCTTAAGAGATTATTTCCTTTCACATGATTTTATGATTACACTGATAATACAAGCTCATGCCTAGAGAACACAGGTAGCTATAAAGAGCAAAATAAAAAGAAGCATTGTGACCATTTGAAATATTCCTTTTAAAGCTTTTAGTTATTCATCAAACCAAGAATCATAACACATAGAGTCAAAAGAACATTTGCATTTATTTATTTGTTTGTTTATTTATTTAAATCTTTATTGTTGAAAGTATTACTTATGTTCCCTTTTTCCCCACTGACTACTCCTAGCCTGTCCCAGCCCCCCACCCAAGGCCTTCACCAACCTATTGTCTGCGTCCATGGGGTATACATATATGCATACAAGTTCTTTGGTTGATCTCTTCCCACCCACACACCCACCCCCGCCTTCCCTCTGAGATTCGACAGTCTGTTCCGTGCTTCTATGTCTCTGGATCTATTTTGTTCATCAGTTTATTTTGCT
>NW_006293386.1:638146-654766 GCF_000327345.1 Myotis davidii | reverse complement strand
TGTTCATCAGTTTATTTTGTTCATTAGATTGTTTCCTTCCTTCAATTCCTCTTTTATTTAAACAATTTTTTATTGTTGACACTATTACAGATGTCCCCCATTTCCATCCCCTTTGCCCACCACCATGTAGCCCCACCCAACCCCCCTTCCCTCTAGCTATCACCACACTGTTGTCTGTGTCTATGAAGTACATATATGTTCTTCAGATGGGGAAATTCTTAAGTGCATTGGCAACCTCCTCGCTGTGGTGCATTTAGTGTCCCAGGTTCTCTATTCCTAGACTCCGGTAGTAGTTGCAAGCCCTTTCTCTACAGGTCATTGTGTTAAAATATTGCCCCATATTTTCATTTCCAAATGTGCCATGGTGGGGCAATAACATAGCCTTTATATCTCCACACGAGAATATGGTATCACAGGAGCTTAACTTTAATCCTGCAATAAAGAAGACAACTGTGAGTAGATTCTAGAAGTTGAAGCAAAGATATCTTTATGATCACAATCCAGAATTCCTTTAAAAAATAACAAGTCTTTGTAGCTACATCATTCATTGTTTCCCTCCTAAAATGATGAATAGAATAACATTTTTTCCCCCCTTGGGTTCTTTCAAAAGTAGGAATTGCTTTACTTTCTTTTTCTTTATCCATTCTTCTTATAGTGCTTCTCCTGGATTAAGAATTTATATTTGCTTTAACTAGAACTTTGTTGAAAAGTCCTTTACCAGCTCATGTAAAATTGAGTTTATTCTTTTACTACAGCATCTCTAATCTCTAAAATACCAGTATTTATTTTGAGGTTATATACTTTTGCCTTTGTCCTCTGCCAACTTCTTCAATATATTCTATTGGGAGGCTTTTAAAACTACGCTTTTCTTGTATTGGTTATTTTTCTAATTGTTTTTCTTCTCCATCAAAGCACACCTTGAATTTCTACAGAGCGTACAAAATTAACTCCACTTGTTTTTTGTCTTTGGCTTCTCATTCTTAAAATACAAAGAACTTTGGCTGTAAAATAATATTCCATTCACCCAGACTTGCCTAACTGGGGTGATAGGCCAAAATGTAGCAAATATATTTATTCTGGATTCACCCTTTATTTCCTTTGGCCAAACACAGCAGTCTGTTAATTTGCATATGACTATGGTTCAAGCATTAGTCATAGTAGACATTGTCCTGCTTTTATCTTACCCTTTTTTGTTTGTTGTTGCTTTATTTTTCCAACTAAATGATGCCATGAGAGTTATTTTCCCAATTAGTGTTGGAAGCAGTCCCCAAGGCTGTGTGGGTGTACAACCCCAGGCAAACCAAGTGCATGAGCTCCTCTTGCCCACTGTCATTCGGCAGCTGTGCACTTTAAATGAATCCCCAGCCAAAAAAAAAATAAAAAAAATTAGGGAAACTTTCGCCAACTAGGTGGAAGACAAATAAGTGGTGATTTGTTTTAAACTGTCTCAAAGCGGAATTCAGTGGGAAGTATCAGAAGCCCACTGGGCTTTCTAGTACCAAGTCTTAGAGGGAGTTGAAACAACTGTGGAAGCTTATCCATTCCTGGGCCTGAATGGTCCACATGTACTTTCCCATTTTTCTATATTTTATCAGGGAATTTATTTGGGCAAGTTTTAGAAACAAGCATGATTGGCATTTGAGACATTTTGAAGGTGAAAACCTTAGATTTTGGAAGGTTGGGATGCTGAATCACACACTGATGGCATTGCAGATGTGACTCTAAAGAACAGATAGAAATGATCAGGATACGCAAAAAAGGATCGCTGAACTTGAAAATGTTTTCACGAGTACAAGCGATCATTTATGTGTTAATACCAACCATACCTGTTTACTTTCAATCAAGTATAAGCAAGTAAAAAATGTAAATTTTCCTCAAATGTGTTCAGAGTTCTGTGGGAAACTTTCTATAAAATTTAAATGATAGCAAGGACTTTGGCATCTGTTTTAGGGGCCTGTCATTTCCAATTACTTTAAATGACTATGAAACAATCCATACAAATTATATTTTCAAAATAGAAGGCCTTCGATGATATTTACTTGGCCTTTAGCAGTGAGATGTCATTCTATGAGGGAGAAGCAATGTTTGGCATGTGTTGAACCAATCTGTTTTTCAAACATTCTTAGCCTTGTCTGTTTCCATAAATTCTCTGTGTGAATGAAATCTTTTACTTCATCTCTGGGTAACAATCAGAAAGGTGGTTGAAGGTTCCTGAACAGGGGCATTATTTGGTGTGAATGAAAGTCAGTGTTTTACAAAAGACATAATCAAATGAAGATGGCCTTACAGACGAAACTCTGACATCCCAGTAAACAGGATGTCCCAAAACCACGTATACGTCCTGGAACAGCTGATCGCTCAATTGATGTTTCTTTCTTTTCAGCCAGACTAAGCTTTGAACAAAGGAAATTCATCCTAAAATGTTTCTGGAATTTTCAAAATGCAGTTGAAGTACAAACACTGCCTTTGTAATTATTCAAAGTGTGTACACATTTTTTGAGAAATAGGGCATCTCCTCCCCCGCAAATGTATACATACTGTAACAGCTGATAACTCACTTAATTTTCACTCCTTTTCAGGTTTAACTGATTTGAAATAATGGGTGAAGCCAGTCTAGCTTTAAACAAAGAAAATTTACCCACTAGACTTTTTGGGGGATACATAAAAGACAAAGTTTATGGTACAAAACCAGCAACAGTTGATGAATTGAAGGTGCACAAATACCAAACGAAATGATTCTTGATGTTTGCGATTCCACTGTTTGGTGTTATCAGCAGTGCTTGGACCAGAATGGCCATCAGTTTGAAAACAGGCATTGACAAAAATATGATTCATTTCTGTAGATTCTTTTAAATTTTGAAAATGAACTATATGTTCGTAAACACCAACTTTATAATCATTCAAAGTGTGTACACATATTTGGGGACCCTACACTTACTTGGTTCCTGGGCTCTCCTTGTCTTCCTCCAGACTGAAACAGGAAGCCACGGCATATTCACCTCCATAAATATATGCTCAGGACATATTGACCACTGGTACACATTGTGTCTCTACCATACTTCTGGTATAAAAGAAACTGCCCATATTATCAATGTTTTTCTTAACTATGACGAGAACAGGTCATAGTAAATCGACTGTAGTTGCTTCATATGTTAGATTAGCAGGGACATAGCAACTTCAATGATCTTATACTGGCCATGAATAATAATTATAATAATTATAAAACAAGATATTCTATTTACTACTCATTTATTATTATATTTTTATTTTTTATTGATTTCAGAGGAGAAGGGAGAAAGAGATAGAAACATCAATGATGAGAGAGAATCATTGATAGGCTGCCTCCTGCACATCCCCTCCTGGGGATTGAGCCTACAACCCAGGCATGTGCCCTTGACCAGAATTGAACCTGGGACCCTTCAGTCTGCAGGCTGAAGTTCTATCCACTGAGCCAAACCAGCAAGGGCTATTTACTACTCATTTAGATGAGTGCATTTTTCTAGTCTTTCATATTTAATGTACTAATATCTTTAGTTTTTTATACTTATTTTTATGCCACTATAATAGAATCTGATATAATGCTTATGGATTTATGAAGATTCAAAATGAACTACTACCACAGCTATAAAACAGACATATCTGCTCTCACAAGAGTATACTTTTGGCACATATTAGATTTGTTATAAAGTTTTTAAACCATTTCCCCCTGCATATAATAAATTTTAAAAAGCAATTTAGAAATTACTCATAGAAAAGTGAATTGCCTAGCAATCCCATGAGTTAAAATTATGTCCTTGTGAAATCATTTAAAATAAAACCGACTTCATTAAATGAGAAAAATAAATTCCTCTATGAACATAGCACCCAAACTCAACAATACAAATGACAAGTCGCTAGAGGCCTCAAATCATAGATTTCTAACCAAGGTTAATTTCTTTAATATTTTGAACACTGGGAAATTGTAGTCTGGAGGAAAGAGTACATAAAACCACCAAGTTATCAAAATATCATGGGGAAATAACAGATTTAAGTTTTTACTATCCTGATAAAGCCCCCATGAGTTGGCAATAAATGACTAAGTTGAAGAAGAACACTTGGTGGATATGTTTGGAAATCTTGGGAGTATAGTGACTAAGTCCCTGCAGTCTTTTCCTTGAAGGCAGAGAGTAGCCATTCGTCCAGAGATTTCAGAAAAAAAGAAAGAAATATTTTCTTATAAAGAAGCGATTTTCTTTATTGCTCTTTGAAGAGTATATAATGGATTCTAAATAATTTCTTTCCAAATAGAAGTGTGTCTTCAGAAAAATTCATATTAATCTAACTTTAATTTACTCCTACTCAACAAATATCTATGAGGCATTTATAAGTTACAAAACTCTATGCTATAAATTCCAAAGGGACAGATAAAGAAGAGTTAGACATATTCTTGTTTGGGGGAGTAAATCTAGGAAGGGAAGCCTAATTACTTTAGAAACAAAATTAGAAACGAATCCTGTTCTTTAGCTACTACAGCAGGTATTTTCCCACTGCACCATGCTGTCTTTCATATTGCATTTGGATTATATTGGATGAGTTCTGTTTCTCAAGCAAAATATAAGGAAAGAAGCTGAACAGTGTGCAGTTACGAGAAATGCCATGCCTCAAGTAATTTGCATGAAACTAATTATCCAATGAACCAATAACTGAAACATTGTCCTCAGTTAAGTTTCAGCTACTTAGACTCACATTGAATAAACTTGGGGTAGAGGAGAAAGCAAGCAAATTTTCAATTGCAAGTTCCCTGAGAGAAAACTTTCAACAATGGGGAGGAATTCCTCTGGAATACAGTCAACCTTAGTCACAGAGCCTAAATGTGGCAAAGTAGCTGTGATTTGGGTTTCAAACAAATAACCTTTAAGTTATCTCTATGTCATAGTGAGGAGACCCTCAGTTAAAAGGAATTTGGAGAAATGAAGAACATTTTTAAAAAATCAGTTAATTTTTTTTTAATGTTTTAGTGGTTTTCCAGACCTACTAAACTTAAAATTGAGAATCCACTTCTAATATTCATCATGTTATTTAATAAGTCAGTGCTTTCACTAATAAAAACATATTTTCATTTCAAATTTTCTAATGAGCAAATTTCCAATACTAAGCTGTGGAAAATAGAAATAGTTTATTACTACCTTTGGATTATGGTCTTTCTGATATAACAGCATACTGTTGCTGTAGTGTACTTTTTTGATTAAAGCAACTGTTTGTTCCTAGAGTAAGAAGCTTAAACTATTACAGACTTACTAACATACTGCATATGTCACTATGCAGAAATCTTGAAATCTTTTCAAATAGATTACAGACAAGAAAAGAAAATGTCTAATTTACAGTTGGAGAAACTGGCTTAATGCCCAAGATTTGCTCCCCAGCATACAAAGTACCATATGCCATTGTTCTTGGTAGCACTTATTTTTTTCATGCAGTATGTATTTAAATGATCACTAACTTTATCAAGAAATTAAATTTTGGGGTTTGAATTCTTAATTTTAACAAATTTTGGAAAAGAGATTCAGGCAGATCTCTTTCTCCTCTCATTGTACCAAATACTCATATATTCTTTCTTGGAAATTTCATTTCTTTCTATGTTTTTCTCCCTCTTCCTTTTCAGTTTTAATTATTGTTTTTTTTTAGTTTGATATAACTTCAGAGGTATTTAAAATGTGAAAAAAATAATATACCACCCAAGTCCAGCTGGTGTGGCTCAGTGGTCGAATGTCAAACTATGAACCAGGACTTCACAGTTCAATTCCCAGTCAGGGCACATACCTAGGTTTGGGCTCCATCTCCAGTAGGGAACATAGGAGGCAGCAGATAGATGATTCTCTCTCATAATTGATGTTTCTATTTCTCTCGCCCTCTCTTTTCTCTATGAAATCAAGAAGGTCATATACTAATATTTAATGTTTCCCTATGATTTTCAGACCTATCTCCTCTTTCTCAGTACATCTTCCACTATCTTTGTTTAAAACTGTAATTTTATAATACGTTATGCTTTCTAACTGACCCCTGTCCTTCTTCAATATATTCTCATATATGTCTCTGCCATAGAAAATATAAGCAAATAAACTGAAATCATTTAAAATAAAACAGACCACTTATACACCACTATGCTAGGAAATAGTAAGTGTTCCATAAATTTTGGTTGAAAAAAAGAACAACATGTAAGTTTTCAAATCGAACTTCTGAACCAAAATCACCCTACTGTTTCTCACAGATTTATAGACATTCTTCAAACACCTTGGCTTAGCAAACAAAATGCAGGCTTACCATTCCAAAGTTACCATCCACTGCCTTTTAATATAACCTATTCTCCAGTGATGCAAAATTAGTGTTTATCAGTTAACCCCTCAATCAATTTTATAACAACAGACTTTCATATATGCCTTTTCACTTTTTTTCTGAGCCAGCTATAAACTTCCTTATATTTTAAAAATGCAGTTGAATTCTTGCTTGATCACACCCCCTGTTGTCATGCAGATGTATTTTTTTCTGTGCTCCAATGACATACATCATCAGAACACTTAGTTCACTCAACTGTGATTACAGTCCTAATTTTATGTCTCCTCTTGGGCATGAACCATTTATTATTTCTATTTTCATCTGCAGTTTGTAACTTAGTACCTGTTATAGGTAGACAGCCCTATATAATAGCCGATATAATAAAGAGGGAGTATGCAAATTGACCGTCACTCCACCACAAAGATGGCTGTGCCCGCAGAAGAGGTGGTGTTTCCATAATACACGATGGCTGCACCTACCACAGAGGCTGAGTTCCCCTAACGAGCCTTAACAAGCATTCAGCAGGGACCTGGGGCTGCACCCCACCCCCAACCCCCATAGGGCTTGACAGGGGCCTCAGGCTGTGCCTCCCACCCTGGTGCCAGGCTGGGGGACCTCAGGCCTTGCCCCCCCCCCCACAGCAGGGCTTGATGGGAGACCTCAGGCTGCGCCCCCCGCCCTGGTGCCTGGCCAGGGGACCTGAGGCTGTGCCCCTCACACCCGGCAGGGCTTGACAAGGGTAGGATTGGCTGGGTCTGGATCTAGCCCAATGCAGGGGGGCAGCTGGGTCTGGGTCTCGCATGATTTTGAGGTGCACGTGGGTAGGTAGGGACTTGACTCTGGGTCCTGTAGTGCGCCCCAGACTCTGACAGGAGGAAGATTTTCATATACATTTTACTAATTTTCTTTCATCTCTGATACTTCTATTATAGAGAAAGGGCAAATAGCAATATTAAAATGTTTCCTCTAATTAATCCCCTTTTAATGTGCACAAATTTTGTGCACCAGGCCACTAGTCAATATATATTTATTTAAAAAGTGGAAGCTGAAACCCACATATCTAATAACCTATCACACCTTATCTACTTTCTTTATTCCTGTTGACCCTTGATATCCACAGGGTATTGGTTCCAGGATGCTCAAGTCCTGAGTCCAGCATATAAAAGTGCATAATATTTGCATATAACATGTACATCCTCCTATATACTTTTTATTTTTCAATTGAATTTATTGGGATGACATTGGTTAATAAAATTATACAGGTTTCAGGTATTCAGTTCTACAACACACCATCTGTATATTGTATTGTATGTTCACCCCAAGTCAAGTTTCCTTCCATCACCATTTATCCCCTTTTTACCTTATACCTTCCACCACTCCTCTTTCCATCTGGCAATCACATACTGTGGTCTGTGCCCATGAGTCTTTTTTTTTTCTTTTGCTTAATCCCTTCTGCCTTCCATTATAATATCCAATACAATATAAATGCTATGTAAATTGTTATTATGCTGTATTGCTCAGGGAATAATGACAAGGAAAAAAAGTGTGTACATCTTTAGTTCAGATGAAACCATTATAAGCCTAACTACATAGTACATGTCAGCAACCACATGTGTTTTTGTAGATTGTTGAATCCACAGATATGAATGGTTGACTGTATAATCATCCTTAAAAACTCAGTTTTTGTCTTCTCCAGGAGAAATGGTCTAATTTCCCTTTTAGAGTTCAATAATGTGTCTTCACTGTCATCATTTTTAATGTTTGTCATTACTAAAACATTTAAATCAGTGCGATTTGTAGTATAAATGACTATTTGTTTTTCTATCTTCTCAAGTGAACTATAAACCCAGTGACAATAAAATGTATGTCTTAGTTCTCACTAGTTATCCTATAATCAATATTTTAATAATAGTTCCTTAAGGAAAAGCAGCATTACACTGAATAATTGTCAGAGCATTATTACAGAAACAACCATTGGAGTTAATCAAGAAACTGAACTCTTTAGGGAAAGGGTTTTTATAGAGAATGAAAAAAACCCATTATATTATGTAACCAGCTAGGAATTGGCTGCTTTATAAAAAGTGCTATGCAACATAACTTGATTGGACATAATCTTCATTGTCATACAATAAAGTATGTTCATTCTACACATACTTTTCCTTTTGAGAATTGTTAGTTAAGTACAAATTGTGAAAGATTATTAGTATTGCTTGTAAAATTTTTCTCCCATTTTGCTAATTATTCACCCTGTAAATTTCATTTACATTCATTACCTCATGTCAATACTTAATATTGTTTTGTAAAGCAGGTATGAGAGAAAACTGAAATTCAGCAGATTCAAGTTACTTTCCTACGCTCTGTCATGTCTTCAGTTACTACAGAAATGTGCAATTGTATAATTGTGATAATATAGGCAGAGAGAAAAAAAGAAGTAGTGAATTGGGATCTGTTCTAAGCCTTTTCTTTTTTTAAATGTGTGTGGCAGCTGCTAAAAAAGCTTATCCTGATTTAGAAGCTAACTATGTGTGAGTCTGAAGCATATTCCAAAATATTAGAAGGAAGTAAAGCAAGTTTCAAACATCAAAGAAGTTTCTATTTCTTGCCTATAAAAATAGCAAATATTTAAAAAATAGTTAATTAAAAAGATGACATAGGTTCAGTGAATGAATAAATTACAAAATGTAAGGGAACCTGTTATTTCCATCACCCTATTTTTTTCTTAATTTAGAAAAATAATGAAGTCATCAGATTCCCCATACTTTGTGTGTTTCAAAGATTGGGATTTGGTAAACTCTAACTTGAAAGCAGATTTTCTGGCTATAGACTCAAATTAGGATATAGTCAGTTGACTTAAAATAGGGTTCTCAGAGCAAGGGTAAAGAAAGGTAGTTCAGGTAACTATGTTAAATGATTGCTCATGTGGGAGAGTCTCAAGTATAATTTGGAGTAAAGGGTAGTGGTAGTAAACTTAGCAATAAAGAGTAAACTCTAGTGATTATTGAGCCTTCCTTTAGTATTTTGTCATGCCAGGTGCAATGCTGATTCAATTCTGTCCATTCACTACCTTAGACATTCACTAAGTATTAATTGTTAAATAAAATAAAACCTAGAAAAATATCATGTTCTTCTCATAATATATCCATTCTTCTATTCAATATTTTGAAACATTGACATTCTTTATAAATAAATGAGGCTATATTTTAAGTCACCAGCTCTAGTTGATGAGGCATTTTATATATACATACTATCTCTTGAATTTTCCATTCAACTCAGCATCATGAATTATATAATCTTTCATTTTCATTGTGATCTCTATAGTTCAGGCCCTCAGCATTGCATTCCTGATCAATAGCAGTGACATTTTAAATAATCTTCCTGTTCTAAACTAACATATATCCCAAATGTCATGTTTTGATCAGACTTTTTATAACACTATGTTGATCATAAAACTTCCCTGCTAGAACAACTTTAATGATGCCATATTGAGAATGAAAAAAGTACCAAAAAGTACTTTGTAAAGATTTTATTTTTACTATTTTTAATAGGTTATTAGGGTAGTAATAATTGGGTATATTTGTTGGCTTCTAAAAATGTCAGGTATGACTTAGAATTTCAAGAAGGAAAAAAAAGAAAAAGGCTTGAAAAAGAAAAATAAGGAGGGGCCGAAAGAGAATAAAAGACAGAAAATAGCTTAAGAGCTCCTCTTAATTCACACTATTTTATCCTAATTTTTCAAGTCCTCAGTCTGATTCCTGTTAGGGTATAAACAGTGCACCAAAGAAAATGATTCTCCTAACTAATTATTTATCTCATTTACACCACATATGCAAGTTGCAAAATCTAACTATATAATAAAGCCTAATATGCAAATTGACCAAACTGTGGAACAACCGGTTGCTATGACACGCATTGACCACCAGCAGGGAGACACTCAACAGGCCAGCCAAGGAGAGTGCCAGCAGCAACTCCCCCCTCCCCCAATTGCCCTGCCAGTCACCTTCCACAGAGGGAGGTGACCGACAGCAGCTGCAGAGGGCAAGGCTGGTGAGCGGGCAGCACCAAGCAGGCCAAGGCAGGTGCCAGTGGGGGCCCCCCAATTGCCCCACCAGTCGACCCACAGATGATTGGCCCTGATCACTGGCCAGGCCTAGGGACCCTACCCATGCAAGAATTTTGTGCATCGGGCCTCTAGTATATCATAGTTCAGTTAGACTTATGACTCCCACTATTTCTTTGCTTCACCATGCCAATCCATAGAAAATAGATTGCCAATTAATTGATATAAACTTTAATATAAAATAATTTCACAAAAACAAAGTACACTAAAGTTGAAATGGGTTTATTTCAGGAGTTGTTCCAAATGATGGTTTTAATGTTCAAAAATTCCTTTTTATATAGTTTTGAAGAGATCAGAAATATCTCTATAGAATTCCTAACTGAAAGTTTCGTTCACTTATTGAGCCAATAAAAACTTTCAGAACAACATATAGCCTGAAATGTACTATTTTATGAGACTGAATTATGAATGTGCATAAATTTGTTTAGAACATAAAAAAAAAATCTTGGGATGGAATTTCAGCCACAGCAAAGATTTGAGTCATAGCAACCAATTTTAATTTTTGTACTGTTAATTTTTAAGCATTCCGGCAAGAGAGCTAGAATGAATCACATTTCTAAAAATAATAGTTACATTTTTTTGTTGTCATTTTCTTCCAGTAACTCAAATTAAGTCTGGACTACTTGGATAATTTAGAGAATAAAATGAAAGAGTAATGTAATGACCAGTGAAGTTCAGTAAATGTCCTGATGCATCGCTTTGCTACCAGGAAGTAATAAATAGTAAGTTCATTTCCATTACAGTTAATTTTTAGTATGAATAAAACATTAATGTAATAATGTATTTCTATCTGAATAAGGAATGTTTTTCTGTTGCCCCAAAGTGTAAAGTGTTTTTAAATTACAGAGGTTAGTTTTAAAGATCAACTTAAAAGTTTCAAGTTAAACTAAATATTTGAGGAGTAAAATATAACCTAATTAAAAGTTAATAAAACACAATGATAGTTCATTCCAAAAGGCCATGTAGAATCTTAAAAGCATATTAAGATTAGTTCCATTTGCTTTCAATATGGAACTAATTAATATGAAGTGACTGTATTTATTAATAAATAAATAAGTTTTTTCAAAATATGCTTAATTAAATTGAAGTGATGTATTTTTAAAATAAAACTATTTTTCATATTGTTATTCTTAAGGCAGTTATACCTTTACCTGTCCAGTTCAATATTTTTTAAAAATTATACAGCTCATTAGATGAAGAAAATTAATTTTGTAATTACCTTCATAATTACAAAACAACTCCAAGCAGGAGTCTGTCACTACATGTTTGTTTTGTGTCTTTTGAGGGTTTTGAGAGAAAAGGGAAGCTGAGGGACCAAAAGAATTCCCACAGAATTCCTGAACATAAAGAATTCACATTTATCTTCTAACATCATCATGATGTCCATGTCCTTTTCTAAATATTCAGCATTGGTAAAATTGTATGATTACCCCTGCCCATATAATAAAATTTAACCTCCTTAAACAGCAATTTATGAGTGGCCACAGCTTACTCTTTCTGTCTAATCTTCAGCCTACTCTCCATTTATTGAACTATTAAAAAAGAAACAAGACTGATGTGAAACAGTTGGCAAAACACATAACAATAGAAAATATACTTACTAATAGCATTGTAAGGTAGTATCCAACAGTGACTACGCTAATACGTAGTCAATAGGCTAGAATAATCAGAAGGCTCTTGGAGAAAATATTAAAGTTTTGAAATTAAACTTGATAGAAATTGGTTTATGGGTGAAAGAACATTTCTGTGAGGACACATTTTAAAAGGTGCAGTTATTTGTAAAATATTAATATCAACCTGAATAAATAAATTGTATTAATATTTAAAAGTAACTGGAATTAGAATTTGATGAGTAGGGAGATACCAGATTATGGAAGACTGTAAAATTCATTAGAAGAGTCTTGCTTGATTTCAGAAGTAGGAATAGGAACAAGAAATCATATGTAGTTATTTTCTGAAGTCTAATTACAGTGTATAATTTGTTCCATCTTCATTTGAAATTATGTGTTGAATTTCTGAACTTCTTTGTTAAATATCTGGCAGAGTTAAAGCATTAACCAATTTGGCGAAATATAAAATTAATGGGTCACAAACACAGATGTCTTAAGGGAATGAAGTAATGTTATGGGTTCACTCAGCGAGATAGACCACCGACTCAGAATTTAAATTTAAGAGCCTTTATTAAGCTGGCCAGCTGACTACAGTTATAGCACCCTGCCGAAGCAGAGGCTGAACTGCAGCCATGACTACAGGAGTTACATTTTATTATTAAATTTTGTGGAGGCCCAGAGAAAAATGTGTCTTTCAAATTCTGGGCCCCCAATATGGAGGAAACTTTTTACTTTATACTTTTTCCAGTCTTTTGTCTCCCAAATTTGGAATGAGACTTCCGGGCCTTCTGAGAAAAAAGGCCTGCATGCTGGGAAGGGGCCATGAGACCATAGCTCAAGGCCTGGCCTGATGTCAGGACCTTCCTATCTATGTGTTTTAGGAACAGACAGCACAGCGAACCCCGTCTGGCCGAAGTGCCAGGTATGCAGCCCAGTACAGTATCAATCATTCCTTCAACAAATGTTTATTGAGCAACTTCCATATTCTGGGTGCTGTTCTCAGCAGTGTGAGATATAAAACATGAGGTAGGGAGGAATAAGGCAAAGTGGAGAATTCCTGACTTGCTTAAATGATCTTAGTTTATTTATTTATTTTAATCAAGAAAGTCAAACAAGAAAATCTGGAAACTCTCCCTGTGACCTACACTGACTCTGACCTAAATATATATCTGAGCTGAGTCTTTGTATCCCAGGCTGACCTGAGTTTTCCAGAGATTCTGAGGAAATCTCAGGTCACGTAGAAAACAATCATTATCTGGGTTTGTTTCTTCCAGAGCACTCTCAGGATTAGAGGGCATCAGTATTGGCTGCTGGAAATCCAGCATGGGGAAAGGTTTAAAGCACAGTCAAACAGTTAATCCTTTTGCTATTTTATCTTCTCCCAAATCTTGCCATCTGTCAGTTGCCTAGTGAAAATCAAAGCTAATTTACACCTTTGAAATGTCTTCAATGTCCACAAGTTGTCTTTTCAAACAACTGTTGGGATCCTGCCTTAGCTATGGATACATTGAGTTTTTAAAAAGCGACCAGAGGAGTTCAGTTAGTTGTAATTTCTGTGAAAATAAGAGGCCAGTAAGATGAGAAGAGTATAAATAAAATAAAAAGGTTATGATAAATTTTCCCTTTTGTATGTGTTTGTTTATAAAATAGTTTTAAATAATCACAGGCATCAAAACATAACTTATTATTAGAAAATATCAATTGTTATCTTAGAAATCTACAAAAGTTATTTCAACCTAAATGGAGAAAAAAAACACATGATTATATTTTGTTTCATGATGTTAAGGTGATGCTAGCTCCATGTGTAAGATATGTTGTGACTGTTTTATCAGGAAGAGAATATCTAAAACTCCTAATCAAAATGCTACTACACATACATACAAATATTCATTTTTAATAAGCTCATGTATAATATTATATGTGGGAAATATACGTACATTGAGTCAACATTTTATCTAAATATGTCATGGATTTTTTTTTACAATAATAGTTAATTTACTAAATTTCAATACCATACCCCCAAATCTGATGATATTAAAGAGGTGTAGGACAATATAATTTTCTGATTAATGAATATATTTATAAGATCAAATAATTAAGGATAAAAATATAGTAACAAATATTTCCCTACTTTTATTTTCTCATTTAAACAAACAGAATGACATATTGCTAGTTTGTAGCATATATGGAAATAAACCATTGTTCTTGCATTTTAGTGCATACAAGGTTCAGTATTTCTTAATTTGTTATACCAGATAGGTTAAGTGACATGCTCAAGCTCTGATGATTGTTTCATGTCATGGTAGCAATGGAATGAATCTCATCCACCTGCTATGAACCTCAACCTAATGCTTTTCTGTTATACATGATGATTGATATTCAAGCTTATCATACTATCATAATGTGTTAGGCATGTTCTAACACACTGAACATATTTTTCTTCATACTTATCGTAAATTATTTCACCATTAGGTGGAAAATATACTAAGGATTAGAAAACGAGTTATGGTAGCTGAACCTTTGTGTTTTCTTTGGCCAATAGAGTAATCAGTTGAGATGTACCTAAAAATAACATTTTATTAATTTGTTCTGTAATTAACTTCCAAAAGTTTGAATATTCTCTTTCAAAGATTAGAGAATTCCTTTTTATATCAACCATTTAAATTATGTATGTTTCATTATTCTTCTAAAAATATCTTCTCTTATTTCATTGTAGTTCTATGTCATTTGTAAGTTCTCTAAAAATTTTCCCAATGCCCTTTTATTTTATATTTTTAATTATAATTATTTTTCCAGATAACATATTTGTTAGTTACTAATTTCTTGGGTTATTTTCTGAAAATATCCTTTCATAATTCTAATTTGGCAATTTTTCAATACAATAAAATTAAAATCTGGAATTAAACTGTTCAGAGCATAGAAAGTCAGATGCTTTCCAAATCTGATAATTGTAAAGTTAAAATTCTTCGATTTAAAAGTAGTAATAAATCTGTCCTGGGCCGGTGGCTCATTTGGTTGGAGCATCGTCCTGTGCACCAAAGGTTGCCCGCCAGTTCCATTCCTGGTCAGGGCACATACCTAGGATGCAGGTTCAATTCCAGTGTGGGTGTATACAGGAGGCAATCAATCAAGGTTTCTCTCTCTCTAAAAAAACTAAAATGAAATCAAGAAAAACATATTCTCAGGTGAGGATTAAAATAATTAATAATAAAAGATAAAGAACAGTAATACATCTGAGTGCCAGTGAGAATATTATTATTGAACAGCATAGACATAATTAATAAAGCATGTGTGGTATATTTATAATTTGCATGCCTATGCAAATTCACTTCGATTATAGAGGAACATAGAGCTTGTGATTGTACCCCCAATACAAATTATGTGAACTTCTATATCACTTAAACTTTTTAGACCCTATTTGCTTCCCCCCGATCTGAATAATAAATGGGCATCCCAACAGTGCCCCATCTCTAAAATATTTTCTTTGTGCAAATCCGTTGGAATTTGTTATATTTAAAAAGAGTCACATGTAAATACATTTGCAAAGAGAGGGCTTATCAAGGTGAAATGTTCTTTGCCACAAGGTTCTATGAAGCTACTCACATCAATAACAGAAAATTTAAAAGAAAATGAATAGAGTAAACTAAATATTAACTAAGGTTAATATTTACATCAAGCATGTCAAACTCGCGGCCCATGGGCTGCGTGTGGCCCACAACGAATATTTTTACAGCCCAACCAGTATAATGGTATGTAAGAAAACATTAATCTTATCGTTGCCCTTGTTCTATTTTCTACTATACTTTTTGAAATAAACCTACGTTTCTATGAAAATTGAAGCTTGTGTTTTTTTGTAACCCACAAAAACTTAAACCTTGTTTATTTGGCCCATGTTAGCCTTTGAGTTTGACATTCTTGGTTTATATCGTCTAACTCACATATCCTTAATTTATGTTATCAAATGCTCAGGAATGTGAATGCTAGAACAAACATTCAACAAATACATAACAGTCACTCTCTTTGTATTTCCTATGAGATTCCACTGGGCACATTAATTATAAATTAATTCCCCAAATACAATACTTCTCATTAGTAACTACTGTAATATTTATAACCGTTTACTTTCTGATAGAATTTTTCTTAATAATTTAGGTTATCATGCTTCAATGATTTTTGTCATGCCAGAAAATCCAGTGAACAATTACTCTAAGTAACATCTTTAAATACAGATGACAAACACTTATAAATAGCTTCTAAATTTTGTTTACTTATTTAATATCAGATACAGTGAGGTTCACACAATCTCACACACACACACACACACACACACACACCGGTGGCTTGTAAGACATAGAAAGAACAATTAAAATATTAATCATGATATATAGAATTGACTTCAAAACACAGCTATTATTAGTCTCTTTACAGAAATAGAAAAATGTATATTTTTCTATTAATTGCAAAAACATTAAATTCTAATATGCTCACAGGGAGATAGATAGGAATTTTGGAAGAGAATTATGATTAGTTATTAATTAAGCTGTAAATAAGGCTAAATTATATAAAATATCCTATTTCGTT
>NW_006293386.1:633818-637952 GCF_000327345.1 Myotis davidii | reverse complement strand
CCTGCAAGGGGCTCAGCCCTCGTAATCCCAGCTGCCTCAGTCCTCACAGCCACAGCTTCATCTGGAAGGTCATCCAGAAGGTCGTCTGGACAGTCGTTCTGCTGTTCGGTCTTATTAACAAATTAGCTCTTTATTATATAGGATTCTCTTTGTCCAGTACTCCTAAATGACTATTTTGCACATTCCACAACTTCTCGTTTCTAGCTGATGAACTTATTTGCTTAGCTGACCAAGTCTTGTAAGGTCTTCCACAGACTCCCACCATCAGAATGTGCAAACTGCCAATACCACTCTGCATTGCATAACTCCACAGGCCACAATTCACTTTTTATTTTATGAGGGTGTTACTCATTAGAGAAACACACCACAAAATAAACTGCTGGAGTGGTGCAATTGACAGACTTGCATATCGGTTTCTGTGCTAATATACTCTGATCATTACTCATAATGTCTCTCTTTAAATCCAATCCCATCATGTCTTGCATACTCAAAAATAAAAGAAAGGGGTTGAATCAATTTCTCTTTCTCCCTTATCAAGTTTGTACTCTACAGGATTTGTCCAACATCATGGGGAGATACTAATTTTTTTTTAAAAAATATATATTTTTATTTCAGAGGGGAAGGGAGAGGGAGAGAGACAGAGAGATAGAAACATCAATGATGAGAGAGGATCATTGATCAGCTTCTTCCTGCACACCCCCTACTGGAGATGGAGCCCATATCCTGGGCATGTGCCCTTGAAAGGAATTGAACCTGGCAGTCCACAGGCCGACACTCTATCCACTGAGCAAAACCAGCAAGGTCATAAGATATAATTTTTTATTTGTGTGGGAAAAGGAAAATAAACTTCTCATGATCCCGCTTCCCCTGTCATCTACTACTCCATTTATTTAATCCTCTTTGCAGAAAATTCCTTTAAAAATCCTCTGTACATGAATTTTCTAATTTTCTCGTAAAACTTTTTCTCACTACAATTTTCCCCACTGCTCAATCCAAAACTGTTCTTGTCAAAGCTACATGTTGCTGTATTTTTACCTTACCTATAACAATTTGACAAAGATACATTCTTTTTCCTTCTTGAAATATATAACTTGGATCCCAAATCACCCCATTCTTAGTTTTCCTACTACCTCACTGATTAGTCCTCCTCTGGTCTTTCTCCTTTCCTGGTTTTTCTTCTTCTGTCTCATTTATGAATGTTGAAGGACCAGGGCTCAGTTCTTGATTCCCTCCTCATTTCTATCCATATTCATTCATTTGATTCTCTTATTCAGGTTCTTGCCTTTAAATTCCATTTAGGAATATGTAAATGACTACCACATTTGTGCTGCCTGTGAAGGAGAAAAATCCCCCTGCTACCCTTCTTTACTTCTTACAGGTGGATCAATAACACACAAGGCTAGATTAACAAGAGAAAAAAAATACACAATTTAATACGTGTGCATGGGAGAATCATAAGTATCATATTATAAAATCCTCGGATCACAAAATGAGGCTCAAAGAATGATCAAGTTAGCCACCCTTTTATGTTTTTTAGAAAAAGAAAGAATACATTTGTGAGAATTTGACAGGGCAAAGGAAGTTAGTGCTCATTGGAATGGAATCAAAGCAAAGTTTGGGTTTTGGTAGTCAGTTGGTAAGGGCTTTGCAAGGTTTGTTTGTACAGGCTCTCTGCGCTCTGGATTTTATAACTCCTGGGATGCAGTTGTCTCTCAGCCCCAGGAGCAGAGAGGGCACCTGTCACCTGGAGAGCTATTTCTTGCGTTTAGAGAGACAGACTCTAGTTACAGACACTGTACTTCTCATTTCTGCTGCTTCTCAAGTGATTTTAATTCAAAATAATCAACATGCTATTTGGGATCCTGGGGTGGCCTGCCCTGGACCCTGACAGTGCTTTCAGCTCAGAGTCTTCCACTGTATTTCAAACTCCATACTCAACTCCATACTCAACTCCATACTCAACTCCATACTCATTTCCCACTTGAGAAATATAGTTAAATTTTTTATATCTGAATATGAGCCACGCATTCTATATTCTTCATTTTATCACTCACACAAATACAAATCCCTGCTTCCCGATTAAAGCCACTGAAAGATATGCCAAACATGTTCTAATTTGGTAAAGATTATTTCAAATCTATAGCTATTATTATATTTAACATATGCTATTTCTACTACCAGGCATTTCAAATTTAAAATACCATAAACTCAAGCTCTAAAATGTGCTATTCCTTCAGTCTTTGCCACCTCAGGCAACTTAATCCTTCCAGATGCTCAAGACAATAACTTGGGAAACGTGCTTCATTCCTTTCCTTTTCTCAGAGCATGCTTATAATGTGTCAGTAAATCTTGCTAACTCTACCTTCAAATTATATTCAGAAACTAATTACTATTCATTCTTTCTACTCAGCTCTGCTCACTTCAACGTGCTCCAAGATGCTAATGCTTGCCCCCAAAATTATTGTATTAGTATCTTAACTTGTCACTTTCTCCTACATTTTCTTAAAGCCCATGGCTGCAGTGATTATGTTACTCCTCGGCTTTAAAATCCTTCATTTTCTTTCTATATTACATAAAATAACACTACTTAAAAATAACTAACAGATTTATATAAGAATTGAGTGTTGGATAGAAAATTATGCAGTGACATTCAGTTTATTTTAAAATGCTAACGTAAATCTTAACATGAGGCTAAAATGTAAAATAAAACATAAAATCTAACTACAAATTATAGGTACAAAATACTATAAAGTGGTATCATAACAGCCCTAAATTAAAAACTCTTATTATTAACACTTAAAATGAGTAGTAAGAGTATAACTGACAGTTCCAATGATCAAGTTCCCAAGTTACAATTCATCTTTATGATAATTCTGTATTCACTCAGGTTACCTTAAAACTAAGCTTTAGTACATTAAATTTTAAAGACTGAGACTTATTTAAAAAAAACAAACAAATAAATCAATGCCAATGTAAAAAATGAAATATTAACACATGAAATTCTAAATTACATGTGAAGAAAACATATCATTTATAAAAAGGTATGATTCCATGCAAATCTGTTTATATGTGTCATAGGATGGTCCCAAACAAAATATCTAAATAGAAATAACAAAGACATTTGAAAATATAAATTACATTTTTTACTAAGTATTTGAAAATATTAAAATATATTTTAACAAAATTTAAATTATGTCAAACTGACAGCCATTATTGTATTTTATAGGAACAGTTGAAAAAGAAAAGTCCCATTAAAAATACTTACATTGTTTATAGTAACATGGAATGAGGCTTATTTATAATATAAACTATGATATAAACTCAGTGGCTTCATAGAGTACGAATATAGCTTTTTTAAAACTAAAAGTACTTGGTTAATAAAATTAATGAATAAATGAATGAATAAACTAGAAAGGTGTATATCAAATTGTTATTTGCTGTTAGCATTTGGTGATGGAGAAAAATGTGATTTATAAAACATAATTTTCTCTTTCTTTCAACTTATTCCTTGGCTTGATACTTTATATTTCTAATAATACTAATAAGAAAATACTAAAACATAATGTATAAAAAAGCTAGACATTCTCAAAGATACTTTCTTCAGACATTCCGTGCTTTTATTCTTCATATCAATGAATTTCCTCTTTTTTGGACATGCATAATTAAGAGATGTAAAATTCTCCTTGAATACATAGTGTTTCACTTCTAGTCAAAATAATGTGCTTGTACATGTCAAAGTTGTTTTTTTAATGATACAATGAAAATATATCTGTAAAAGAAATTAAATATGTAGAACCAATCCCAAGTTTACTCTTAGAGCACAGTAAGAATACAATAGACATAAAAAATATAAATTTATGTCATCCACCGTGCCATGGAGATTTGGGTGCTTCACATATTTTATGTGCTATGTGACTAAATGATAATAAATTATTCTAGATGAAATCAGATGGTTACAACTCAAAAGTAACTAAGTTATATTTTGAAAACCATTAGATATCATTTATTATATTTCTATAAGGATTTAGAAAAATATCTCAAAGCAGATTATCTAAGTTATTAAACTTAAATTTCTATAAGCAAGACTTTGGAATATTTATTTCTAATATATACATATAGAAAATGCTTTCATAC
>NW_006293386.1:631829-633797 GCF_000327345.1 Myotis davidii | reverse complement strand
AGGGATGGAGTCAGCAACCCAGGCATGTGCCCTAACCGGGACTCAAACCTGTGACCTCCTGGTTCATAGGTCAATACTCAACTACTGAGCCACACCAGCTGGGCATGCTACTGATACTTTTTACCCTCAAGTTTACTTCTGGTTATATCAGCCTGTGTCCAGGAGAGCACAGAACCAATTAACCCTTACATGTTTTCTCTAATAAAAAAGTAATAAAAGTTACAGTAATTTTATTTTATATAAAACATATTCAAATATATCTCTTGAAGTGGTTTTAAAGGTTTTTTTTTCCCTTCTTATCAGGTTAAAACTTTAAGAGGGACACAATTTTGAGAGGCACATAGGTCCATGATTCCATAGTTGTGTATAGATTCAACTACTCTATTTTTCCTTGGAGAAATTCCCTTTCTAAATGTATATCTAAATATCAAAGTCCTTGTTACCTCTCATAATCTGATGATGTCTCAAGGTTCACAAGTTGAAAATGTGAAAATGCTCTCAACAGTGAAATCATACATTTTGATAAAAGTTTGTTAGAAGTAGATTTTGAGGGTTAGTTTTAAATATATAGAAAGTTAAAGATAACTGACAAAAAAGAACAGAAATAAGATAAGTGGCCTTAGTACATCCAGATTTATTTCTATAGGTAAAATTATTAAAAATATTTATAATCTCTTTTATGAAGTCTTTTTTGAAAAACCTGTATTTATCATAATATGATACTGTGGGTAGATACAGAGCAGAAATGGGCATAATCAATAGAAGATTAAAGCACTATAGGTTTGTTCATAATTTTGTTTTCTTCTGTTCCTTCCTTTATATTCAGTACTACCTCCGTAATCCTTCATACAGAATATATAAATGTTTAAATAGACTCCTCAACTTAACACTTACATTACTTTGAATCATTCTCTCTTTTAGAAATTCAGGTTTGGTAATGCTTTTTCACTCTTTTAAATTCTTCAAAAATGCCTTCATGCATTAAGTATTTATTTGCAAGTCATGAAGCAGTATACTGGGCAAGTTTAACAACTAGTAAGCTGAGGGAAAGAAAAAGTTCTGATTTAGTTTCTCAATTTTCAGTGTGTAATTATTCCCATAATGCAGTAGTTCTCAACCTTGGCTGCACATTCGAATCACGTGGGAATCTTTTTAAAATCCTGATTCCTGGGCCTCATCCTCCGGAAATTCTGTTTCTTTGTTATGGGGTGGGGCAACAACATTAGTAACAAAGAAACAGAATTTCCGGAGGATGAGGCCCAGAAATCAGGATTTTAAAAAGATTCCCAGGTGATTCTAATGTGCAGCCAAGGTTGAGAACCACTGCCATATGTCTGATTTGAAGCTACCAACAGTGACATAACTGAACTCAGGCTATGGAGGAGATACTGTATGTATAGCTGCACATGAAGCCAAACCCAGCCTATCACTGATGGAAATGTGCAATGATGTTTGGTGTCTGTTCTACTGCCTATCCTATCTCATACTGCATTGCCATCCAAAGTTTAGAGAATCCATGACACTAAGGAGGCTTCTAATGTAACAATCCTTGTCATGTCTCCATTTATTATTTTGTGCAACTTCCTATGCCCACAGTTGCTTCTCTCAATAGCCATCACACCCCCACAGATACCCAGAAACATACAAAAACATATGCACACATACATGAGCACATGCATATAAGCACACATACCATTCATTGATTCATCATTACATAAATATTTATTGAATCCCTTCTCAAAAGCA
This sequence comes from Myotis davidii, assembly GCF_000327345.1. Taxonomy (NCBI): domain Eukaryota; kingdom Metazoa; phylum Chordata; class Mammalia; order Chiroptera; family Vespertilionidae; genus Myotis; species Myotis davidii. The sequence goes on along the minus strand of NW_006293386.1, from coordinate 632,051 downwards.
TTTCCTGTTTTGTGTTGGACAGAGATATGCCTAACCAAAATTTCATATCCTATCTAATAAAAGAGAAACATGGTAATTGGCGTACGACCGCTACCCTTCCCATTGGCTAATCAGGGCGATATGCAAATTAACTGCCAGCCAAGATGGCGGCCGGCAGCCAGGCAGCTTGAAACTAACATGAGGCTTCCTTGCTTCAGTGACAGAGGACTCCAACGTTCTCCG
>NW_006293386.1:623498-630222 GCF_000327345.1 Myotis davidii | reverse complement strand
CATCGCAACCTCCTGATCTGCCCTGCTCTGTGCATGACAGGGGGCGGCGCCCCAACTCCCCAATCGGCCCTGCTCTGAGCCCGACCAGGGCCTGCATCTAGGGATTGGGCCTGCCCTCTGCCACCTGGGAGCAGGCCTAAGCCAGCAGGTCGTTATCTACTGAGGGGTCCCAGACTGCGAGAAAGCACAGGCCAGGCTGACGGACCCCCCTCCCCCCGAGTGCACAAATATTTGTGCACCAGGCCTCTAGTTGTGAAAATAAAAAAAAATACTATAGGCGTTTTTTAAGAAGTGGTCTAAAAGAGAGGAAGAATTTAATTACACTGAGAAGTCAAATGAATCATATGAGGCAATTATATTTGTTAGCCAATCACTATTGGTACTGTAAATTATAAACCAAGTACAGAGTGATTAATATGAAACCTTGAAATTTTGATAATTTTATGTTATAATTACAAGTTCACAAGATTTTTTTTTTCCTGCTACTGAAAATATGTTGACAATTTTACATCTTAGGCTATTTAACTGTATAAAGTTGGTTGACATAGTTAGTTAATAATTAATAAGTAAAACCATATTTATAGCTATGACCCAATTATAAATCACTATGCAAAATGTTGAAAGATATAAATGTTTTTTTCCTGACACTTCCATTGACTGCTTGACATTACAAATTCACATTATTTTCTTCATTTATACAATAAATGAAAAATGTAACATTTGTCTTTTGAAATCAACACATGTAGGATAAAATAACCAATGGAAACACACAAAAATTTATTAAATTGGGGGACAAGAATAATAACCAAATAGTGTTAAGAACTTTATAGATCAAATAAATTTGATGAAAAAAATTCTGGTAATTTTTCTGACAATACAGGTTAGTGCAATGTAGTAATATAATAAATAATCTACTCTTGCAATAGATATTGCCATTTTCTATGGTCAATAATACTTACTAAGAAGATAAGAGCTCTCTTACTTTTGGATGGCATGCAATATATTTGTTGAATTCCTTTCGGACAACATTTGCAGAAGTTGATGGAGTTCTTGAAGTCATTTAGTGCCAGTTGATGCTTTACATTGCAGTACTGCAGAATAAATGTGCTATTCATTTTCTCTCATCCACTACTAAGTGGTAATTCAATGTTTCCTATATTACATTCAAACTTTGGCATGGGATATAACTTCACATATTAGGTAATGCTGCTGGAGGCTTTACCACTTGATAAATTGAACACAAATATAGACAAACCTAGTTTACATGAGAAATATGTTACTTTCATTCATCGGATCTACAAATATCCCATTTTTTTCCCCACCAAGAGACAAACACTGCACTTTCCTGAAAGTACAGGAATGAAGAAAAGAGTCATCAGTCAGCTCTGTCCTCTTGATGGTGTCAAGCTATCTCAGGAAAAATGCATTACACCAAAAATTATGGTAAAAGAGGATATTCACTTTAAGGGAAATACAAAAATTTATAGACAGAGAACAGGGGAACTTAAGCTATTCTGTGAATCAGTGAACGTTTCACTAAATCATGCAGGTAAAGCACAGGCCCTAGGAATTTTACTCTGATGATGTGTAAAGGATAATAGAGAAACAAGCTGAACATTGGGAAGGACCTGCTCAAAGGCAGCCATGTCGGTAGGAAAGGATTAAAAGTAAGCATGGCTCAAAAACATTTCAAAAAATTGACCAGTGCTGCTCCTAGACAGGAGATGAGGAAAATATAGATTGGAATAAAACCACTGTAAACAATGTGAGGCAGTTTGCACTTTGTATTGAAAACAATGAAAAATTAATAGAGGGCCTTAGTAATAAGAATGACCTGCTGAGTTTAAGTGGAGGGAAGACGGATATTGTATTGAGATTTAGCAAAACTAGACTGAGAATAAAAGAATATGATAACAGCCCAGCCGGTGTGGCTCAGCAGTTGAGCATCGACCTATGAATCAGGAAGTCATTGTTCAATACCCCGATAGTGCACATTCCCAGGTTGTGGCTCAATCCCCAGTGTGGGGCAGGCAGGAGGCAGCCGAACAATGATTCTCTCTCATCATTGATGTTTCTCTCTCTCCCTCTCCCTTCCTCTCTGAAATTATAACAATATATTTAAAAAATTTAAGAGATCAACCAAAGGACTTGTATGAATGCATATAAGCATAACCAATGGACACAGACACTGGGGGTGGGGGAGGAGTGAGTGTATGTGTTGGGGGTTGGGGATGACCTAGAAGAGGTCAATGGGGGACAAAGGAGACGTATGTAATACTATATTACAATAAACAATTAAACAATAAAGAATTAAAAAATAGTTACAAAAAAGAATATGAAAACAAAAAGAATATGGAAGGATCTATACATTTTCATTCTTACTATACTATTCCGTAGCCTTTGTACATAAAATTGCAGGATTGTACATAATACTCTGATTTAAGCATTTAGTAAGTATTGATGCAGTGATATCTGTGAAGTGAAACTTTTTTCTTCTTCTTAGTACTAACCAACGTGTTGGTTGGGTGACTTAAAACTATGTCGACACAAAGAGAAATATGGTCACAGATTAATTCTTCATACATTATATATTCACAATATTATCTGATACTTATTGCAATATTGCAAATAAACACACTAATATTTTGTGTCAAATATTCATCACAACCTGACAATGTTAACCATTTTTATGGATTTAAATTGAGTTAAGTAATTGAAATAAGCCAGCTGTGCTTATATGTTTTATATATCACTTATAAATTTCTATATGTAAACTATGTACTGACTGATAATTGTGAGGATTAAATGACTTAATACATATGAAACAGTGTTTGGCACATTGTAAGCATTCAGTTAGCTTGTTAGAAATACATACTGGTTTGGCCTATAGAACTAAATTTTCCATTACTAGATATATAGTGAATTTTTGAAACTGTAATATTGTGGTGGAATTGTTTCTTGAAAAATTATTATTGCGCATATTTTGGTGTTGTTTCAAGGTAGCCCTATCTTAATTCACAAGGTAGCCCTATCTTAATTTAGATTCCCTCTGAAAACAAATTTAGGAATAATAACAGTGGGATGGATCATCCTCATATATTTATGGAAACTTTTTCTGAACGTGACCAAATGGTATTTTCCCCAGGTGAATGCTTGTTTAATTATACTACTATAATGAAAATATAGAGATGACAATTTTCCTTTATTTTAATGTCTACAGAAAATGATGCCAATAGAGCTTGAGAAGTGGGGGAAGTAATGAAACAGAAAGCAAGTAATGAACGGGCAAAGAAAACAGAAATCTGTTTAATAACTTAATCCAAAATTATTCCATTTTTCACATTTGTATAACTGCACAATCTAAATCTTACAAACAGGCCTCATTCAAGATTAGGAGAAGCAATGTAGAAGGAATAATGTTTCATAATGAGAAAGTTCCTATTAAACAGAACCTATGCTGGTAATAACTTTCTGCTGAAAAACTTAGATCTTTTTTAAAAAATATTTTTTATTGACTTTTTACAGAGAGGGTGGGAAAGGGATAGAGAGTTAGAAACATCAATGAGAGAGAAATATCGATCAGCTGCCTCCTGCACACCTCCGACTGGGGTTGTGCCCGCAACCAAGGTACATGCCCCTGACCAGAATTGAACCTGGGACTTTTCAGTCCGCAGGCCAACGCTTTATCTACTGAGCCAAACCGGTTAGGGCAAAAACTTAGATTTTATATTCAAATTCTTTTTAGAAGAACACACTGCCTCCATTTGAACAATTATATCCTTAATATAATATAATGACTGACAGTAATGTATTTGAAATATGCTGCTTATTTATGCTGCACAATCCTGGATCTGTTATGGTAGAACAGCTCAAAACCTTTATACCCAAATATTTATTGACTTGTAGAACCCTGAAGACATTCAGTATAGATAGTGCACTATTTTTTTCTTTTCTTTGTGGATTAACAGTGTGATTTATTAATTCTAGTATATAGCAGTGACATGCAAATAAATTGTACATTTAACAGGAACTGTTGTGCCACAGAGAGCAAGCTGGAGTTCAAAATGGAGGACTGTATCCTCTGCTGGGTAGAAACAAAATGCTTTCTCTGGCCAGCCACTGTTCACATGGACTGACCTGTCCAGTATCTAATTCCCTCCCTGCCCTGATTTTCAGCTTTTCAAGGGAATGACAAGGGGTCGGAGCTTATCACATGTCAGTGAGCCAAAATCATCTGTCATGCGTCCACCAGGAACCTAAAAGGAACAAGTTCTTCTAAATAAACTAGAGAGAGAATTCGGCTAGGGGTTCCAATCTGGGCATGAGTCATAATCCTCGTCCCCAGCCTTCGGAAGTGTTACTGGCTGTTTAGGATTGCACAGTACTTTGCTTTGCAAAAATTCACAATTTTCTTGATTAGAATCTAAAAGTACTTCATCCTTTTAATTGGGAAGAGATGACAGAAAGATGGAGAGTGATGCTGACCCAGACTCGGACCTCACACAACGGAATCCGGACGCAACGGTACAGTCCTCAGCTGTCCACAGGGATCAGGACCCACTTTAAAAAAGCAGATTCCACAACTCATCTCCACACACAGTGTTTAGTTGTGAATCACCCTCAGTTGTCATACGACCATTCTCTCTGCCAAATCCTGACTTCTTATACCCACTGAAGGGCAACTCCACTGGGCTGACATCATTGTTGATAAGCCCCTTCCAGGCTGGATCTCAGCCACCACTCTGTGAGCACACGGGGTGTCCCTGGTGAAGACACCAGCGATTAAAAAGGGTGTTGTTGGCTCCTTCCAGAACCTTGGTTTCCGTATCAAGTAAGAGAAGGGACATAACTGGCCGGAAGATCTCTTCTTTCACACAGGTCCTGTCCTCTCTGCAGTCAGTCAATACGCAAGGTCTCCTGTAATATCCATCCTTTAATTGGGGATCTTCAGGTCAGTATAGGTCTCACACACACAACACAGCCCCCTGCTCCTTTGCCAGTTTAAAAAACTCAAAGACGCACTCCAGGTGTGATCGGTTGATAAGGAGGCCCATCCTGGGACCTTCCAGAAGTGGATCTCCAATTTTTAAACGTTGGGTCTGTTTCACCATTTGTTCTGTGAATTTATCAAGAATTTCCTTTTGCACAAATACCCTTGTGCCATTTCAGCAAACATAGCCTCATGTGAGGAAGTTGGACAACAACGCCCCCGTACGGTGTTCTGCAGGCCGCAGTCTGAGAAGATGATCCGTGGAGGGTTGCCTAAGAGTTCCAAGGTGACAGGTTTGATTCCTTTTGCTGACATCTCCATGGTCTCCATGCCTGTGGGCACACTTCCGGTGAAGGAGACCTTGGCCACGTCCCAAGGTTGACACAGAAACTGGCCCATGGAGGCCCCTCCTTGCACCACGTTGAAGAAGCCAGAGGCACCCCAGCCTCAGTGTACATCTCCGCCAGTGACAGCGCAGAGGCAGGTGTGAAAGGGGACAGGTTAAAGACCATGGCTTTTGCACAAGCTAAAGCTGAGCCCAACTTCTAGGAGGCGATCAGAAAGGGGTAGTTCCAGGGCTCTCCTCTGGTGAAACCGAAGGACCCACCTGGGAGCTGGATGTGCTGGCTGGCCAAGCCCGCCTAGTGCTCCAGGCGCTGCCAGGAGGGGCCAGTGTCCACGCCGTCTGGAAGATGGACTCGCCCTTGTTGATGGTCCCCACGTAGGTGATTTCATTCTTCCCTTACGATCCTGGAAGCCTCCAAATGGATTCCACCACGCCCCAAGCCAAATTTTTGACTCCATGTTTTGCAGGCAGCGTTTGCATCTTGAACAGCCTAATTTACCTCCTTTTACCCTGAGCATGTGAAAGTAGCTATCACCTGGCCGGTGGTCTGCCAGCTGCACGGGGACCCCACAGCTGTGAAACAAGGAAGGTGTTCGTGCTGCTGCTGGTGCTCCTGAGCAGCGACTGGAGCAGCCTGAGAGTGCAGAACAGCCCGGGGTGTGGGGGGTGTGGGGGGGCGGGGGGCTGGGGCAAGGCCAGGCCAGTCTGCGCAACATGCAGTTGCTATGTTCTTTTTAAAGAAAACAGTAACCATGTTATCAACAATAATGTACATAACAAAAGATAACAATAGCTGGTATAATTGTTATGGGCTGAATTGTGACTTTTCATTGGCTGAGTTCCTGCAGTCTCCCACTGGCTGAGCTGTTGCTGGGTGAGGAGGAATAGTTTTTTCCTCTGGATGAGGTTGTAAAGTAGTATCACTTCCTGTTGGAGGTGCAAGTACAGCTCTTCTTGTTTGGGTCAGTAGTGCGCACTGGGTGAGGGTTTGTTCTTCCAGCATCAATTGGATTGCAAGGACAGCTTCCTTGAAAACGATGCCCAGTGCTAGGCAAGCGCTAAAGAAACATCACTTCGTATAGTTATTTATAGAAATGGCACTTGAATAGTAAAAGCTTCCAGTCACTTGGAACTTATATAAGCATCTATACAAATAATAGCCTAGGTGCCGTCATGCCCTCACGTTGTCACAAGATGGCCATGACAAGATGGCCGCATGCACAGCAGAGGCTGAGCCTGGCAGCCGCTCCACAAGGTGAGGCCTAGGGGTCCCGCGGCTCTGCACAGGCACAGAGGAGGCTGGTCCCGACGTCTATGCCGCCTCACATGGAGGTGGCGGGTCCCGGTGGAGGAGGCGGGTTGCAGCAGGGGAGGGCAGTTGCGGACGA
>NW_006293386.1:617806-623395 GCF_000327345.1 Myotis davidii | reverse complement strand
GGTGACGGGGCCAGCAGGGGAGGGCAGTTGGGGGCTACCAGGCCTGCAGGGGAGTGCAGTTGGGGGTGACTGGGCCAGCAGGGGAGGGCAGTTGTGAGCGATCAGGCCGGCAGGGGAACAGTTAGGCATCGATCAGGCAGGCAGGCAGGCGAGCTATTAGGAGCAAGCGGTCCCAGATTGTGAGAGGGATGTGACTGCCGGTTTAGGCTCGATCCCGCAGGACAGCCTAGAGTAATTGGGGCCGGTGCCAGCAGCAGGTGTGAGCAGGGCCAGTGTTGTTAGTGGGTGTGAGTGGGGGCTGCTGCCCTGATCGCCCCTTAGGAGCAGGGGGAGGTGGAGAAGCACTCAGGGGCGATCGGGCGGCAGCCAACTGCTTGCACCCAGTGACAGCGCCAAGCAATTGGGACCGGTGCCAGGCGCTGGCAGTGGGTGCAAGTGGGGCCAGCGCCAGCAGCAGGTGTGAGCACTGGCCGAGACCACAGTGCACAGGAGCAAAGAATTTTCTGTAACCACCAGAGGCTTGCCCCGATAACAGTGACGGGCACCGCACCTTGGTCTGGCACCCCTGCTCACTTGCTCCACCATCCTGCCGCAGCTGCTGCCCGCCATGTTCCGTGCTCTGCTGCCTGCTGCCAACACCCACCATAGTCTGTGCGCACCCCCTGGTGGTCAGCACACATCATAGCAACCGGTTCAGTTGTTCCGCCATTTGGTCTATTTGCATATTAGCCTTTTATTATATAGGATATGATCTTTTAAATTTTAAAATCAATGACATTTTAACTATAATTTAATCCTTTTTGTATTTTTAGGGATATTCTATTTTGGAAATTGATTTGTTTTTATTTTTTCCCTAAATATTTTATTATATTTAGTGTAGAAAACATTGTTATGATTTTGTTTTTGAATAATTTGGGGATTAGTTTCTTTTCATTTAACTGATTGTTTATTAACATTAGACAATATATTATTTGATTAAGGTGATTTAAAAACTGTTTCATTAGATATACAAAGAGAATATCATTGAACTCCTATTCAGCCTTCCATTCTTAAAATTCCTATATCTATAAATATTTTAAAGAAGTTTAGTTCACCTTATTATAAAAGCATACTCATGATAAAATGCAAACAGTACATTACAATCAAAAGTAAAGAATAAAAGCTTCCTTTCTTTATCTGATTTCCATTTCCATTCCAGAATAACGGTATGTAACTATAGCACAAATATTGAATCTGTCAGCAGTCAGTTCTCATGACATCTGATTATTTCACTCACTAGCTTACAGAGACATGTTTCTCAAAAACATATTTCTTGTAGAAATATCACAGTGACCCCTGACATACTTGACCCCTGATACTCTTAAGTCTATCAGGTTGATATTAAATATATCTTATTTTAAAATGTTTGCTAAAATGTGAGCATTACCTATTGAATGAGCTTTTTGAAGTGATTTTAAACTGTACTCAATATTATATTAATTTTATGTTAGACACTAGGTGATGGAAACATTTAGCTTTTGGCCAATTTAGTTTAGAAGCTTGACACATCGCTAAATAAGTCAGGACATCATCATGTAAAAGACTGCTAAACATGGCACAAACGAGTAGACAGACAGACAGATTGATAGATAGATAAAACTAGGACAGAAAAATGAAGGGAATAAAGGCTGAAACATATTTGCACACTTGGACTGTGATAAACATGACGGCCCAAACAGAGGAGTGAATTTTTTAGCTGAGAGAAATCTGGAAAGTTTCCACATAAGTTGTGATACTTGAGCAACACTTGACCTGTCATTGATATATGTTGTTGCTTCCCCATTTTCACCCAGGGGTACCCTGATTAAGAATTATAATTATTTATCTCTTCACATTCATGTTCCATGAGATTAGCTTACATAATAATATAGAGATCAAAAGTCAAAGACACATATTGAAAGCCCTTGGGGCATCATTATTTTAATGTATTTAATCAACCTAAAAGGCTAATGTAATCTTGAATCAGTGATTTGTGTTTTTTTTGTTACTTAATCGTCATCCAAGGATATTTTTCCATTGATTTTTAGGGAGAGTGGGAGAGAGAGGGAAAGACATAGAGAAACATAGATTTGAGAGAAACGCATCGATTGGTTGCCTCCTGCTGGTGCCCCCACCAGGGTGCCCTTGACAGGAATTGCCCTGGGACCCATTAGTCTGCAGGCCAACACTCTGTCCACTGACCCGAATTGGCTAGGGTGAATTTACCAGAACCTGGAAAATTTTCTTTTCTCTGATTCTCCCCACCATTTTCCTGAACTTAGATTAGGACTCTCTCATTGCTGATTAAATATCCTGGTATTCGAAGAAACTTTCTGTCCCTTAGAAAGAACTCATCACTGGATTTCATAAGTGTCTTCAGAAATATAGTTTCTCTGCTATCAACAAACAAATCACACAAATAAAACAAAAAACAGACTTTTCACATTCTACTTTTCCTGAACCTGAGAACTTTTAATATTAGCAGGGCCCTTTGCACAGTTGAGGTCCCACAACATAGTTCTGTCTGTAGTTCAGTCTTATACTCAATCTACAGACAAAACTCAAAATTGTATTTTTGTTATGGCTACTATCAAATTAATTGAACACTTACAAATAAAATCTAACTTATTTTGGTAATCAAATTGATAAATTCTGTCAGTATTTAATTATTTCTTTTTAACAATTTACAACCCATGAAAAATTAAACTGTATTTATACAAGTGCAGCAGATTTAAAACTGTCACTGACTTCCACAGACATATAAAGCATTATAAAGTCCCTGAAGACAAAAGTGGAGTCATTTACTTTCAGTTACTACTTAACTCAGATTAAAAAATAAAGAATGACAGGAAAATTAAGCATTTTATATGTCAGTATTTCAAATATATACTTAATTCAAAAGAGCAGGTATCAGCATATTTGTGTTGATCTAACATTTTATAAGAATAAGTAATTTACTGAAATACATTAGGTAGAAAAGATAAGAGAAATAAAAAATGAATCATTGTTTAACTTACACTTCTTATACTGTTGCCTTTGTGATACTTAAACTTATGACTAAATATATTGAGTTCTAAGTACATCTTATTAAAATACATTTACAAATATGCTGTCTCATTTCTTTAACTCCAAAATTTGCATTGGTTATGTAGAACTGTCTTTATCCTTGACCTAAATTAAAAATAATTAAAAATAATGTTGGGAAAGATAAATTATAAAGAAAGAGGGATAGCTTTGACACTAATGATGTTTCTGTGGATATTTCAAGGGCATAGATCAGAAATGTTTTGCATTAGAAGTAGAATAAAACCAGCTCCAAGAAATAAGAACAAAGCTATTTTCACAGTCTCTTACATGTTTATATATTTCAGTATCAAATTAAATTGGAAAATCACCATGAGAGCAGTACTTAGTGAATAGTAGCATGAAGAGATAATATTACTTAACAATTCTGAGAAAATGAATATTGTAAAAACATGGCTTTTTACTTTCACTATCCCATCCATTTTACATTAAGTAAAACAAGCTCAAATTATATAACTCACATGCAATGATTTAATCTGTTATTAGTTAGGCCAGGATTTTATAAAACATTGTTGTAAGTAATATTAAATGGAAAGACATTTTTTACTCTAAATGCATTTCTCTTGCTTAACAGTGCCGATATTTTATTCTTTTGTGTTTTAACAGTAGTGATGAAGTAAGAATTATTATTGTGTTTAAAATTATGGCCCTAACCAGTTTGGCTCAGTGGATAGAGCATCAGCCTGCCGACTCAAGGGTCCCAGGTTCGATTCCAGTCAAGGGCATGTACCTTGGTTGCGGGCACATCCCCAGTAGGGGGTGTGCAGGAGGCAGCTGATCGATGTTTCTCTCTCATCGATGTTTCTAACTCTCTATCCCTCTCCCTTCCTCTCTGTAAAAAATCAATAAAATATACTTTTAAAAAATTATGTAAGATTACATACAGTTAAATACTGTTTAGTGCATGATTGGAAGAGATTTGGGGATTAACTTGTAGATCTCATTGGCTTGTTTGTGTATCCACTTTTTACTGTGCTGTGTAATTGAAACATTTTTGTTTTTCCTTGCAATATTCAGAGGTACAGGGTAAACACAGGACAAAACAAAATGCAGTAAAAAATACAGGTATCTAGTACTGACTATAAAATGTTCTTATCTTCTTTTATGCTGCTACTTCAGTCAAATTCATTATTTCATGATTCCACTGAGTATTCCTTCTAACTTCCCTCCTCTAGGTCATGTCATCTTTGGCATTACAATGCTCTTCTTGAAAGAACTTGTCTCTATTTATCTAACTCTTCTCCTACTGAATAGGTCATGTCAGATGCCACTGTTCATGACCTTCTTAAAGAATTTAAAATTTTATAACTTTTTTCCTATATTTCCACACTTACTACCATGTAATTTTTAGTGTTCAAGTTGGCCAACTAAATATTACCTCTTGCCTTAACCGGTTTGGCTCAGTGGATAGAGCGTTGGCCTGTGAACTGAAAGGTCCCAGGTTTGATTCCTGTCAAGGGCATGCACCTTGGTTGTGGGCACATATCCAGTAGGGAGTGTGCAGGAGGCAGCTGATTGATGTTTCTCTCTCATTGATGTTTCTAACTCTCTATCTCTCTCCCTTCCTGTCTGTGAAAAATCAATAAAATATATATTTAAAAAAAAATGCTAACAAAACAAAGCTTGTCTGTATTCTTCAAAAACATCAATGTCAAAAGGACAGTAAGGACTAAGAAACTCTTCCAGATTAAATTACAGAGATACTAGAGGCCCGGTGCATGAAATTAGTGGGGGGTGGTCGGTCTCTCAGCCCAGCCTGCACCCTCTTGCAATTCAGGAGCCCTGGGGAGATGTCCGACTGACAGTTTCGACCCACTCCCCACGGACGTCTTTAGCGCTGCCACAGAGGCAGGAGAGGCTCCCGCCACTACTGCTGCTCTCACCAGCGGTGAGCCCGGCTTCTGGCGCACTGACCACCCGGGGGCTTTTTTCCGTGGTTTGCCAACCACGGGCCTAGGCTGAGCTGCTTTGGCTTACCGAGAAGTCAGAGAAAGGGGGGCCTGGGAGACAGGGCGTTGGCCTGGGACAAGCTGCTGCTGCCCCTTGCTCCCCTGGTTGCGAGTCTTATAGGGTCACTTAAGTCTTAGAGGGAAGAAGGTGGGAAGGGATTGGCAAGGGAGTGCTCCCACGGGGAGAGTGTGCCTTGGGGGTTCATCCTGGGCGGATTTATCTCTCTTGCAGGTGGAAATCTCAGGGGAGGTCTTAGAGGGTATTCAATAGAATATTCATTAGTATACTCAATAGAATATTCATAAGTATATTCAATAGAATATTCATCAGCTTTCCAGGTGTCTCTTTAAGTGTCGTGCTCTCCACTGATTGATTGGTGCCAAGGCAGGGGGGTTCTTAGTCAGTATAGCTGGTGCTGAGGCAGCCATGGCAACCACAGCCCCTGTCTGGTTTTGCTGCTTTTCTGGGCCCGGAGCTGAAATACAATTGAGGCCTAGATGTTATCTTCAGGGAGGCAAAGGTCAGGAGGTCTAACGC
>NW_006293386.1:597112-617526 GCF_000327345.1 Myotis davidii | reverse complement strand
TTCATTAGTAACTTTGTTAACATTCTAGACATCTTAATTCATATTTTCTAAGATGTCTAGAATGTTTAGTTATCTCTATATTTTTTATTTTTCTTTTAGTGCTTAATTCGTATTCTGAGTATCTGTGGACTTAGCTCTCCAGTCCATTTTCTATACAAACATACAGACATTTTTATTAAACTGTTAATATGCCATGAAAACATTCCACGCGTTGATGAAAAACAAAACAAGACATCAGACCCAAAATAAAGTTGCGATAGCTCTGGCTCGTTTAGCTCAGTGGTTGGAGTTCGGCCTGTGGACCCAAGGGTGGAGGGTTTGCTTCCCAGTCAAGGGAACATACCTCCATTGAAGGTTCTCCAGCCCCAGTAGGCCATGTGGGGGAGCCAACCAATCGATGTGTCTCTTGTACATCCTCGATATTTCTCTCTCTCCTTCCCTTTCACTCTCTCAGTGAAAAAAATATCCTCAGGTGAGGATTTAAAAAAGAATGTGATAGATACAGGGATAGATGTAGAGAACCTTGTCAGTACATTGAGATCTATTATGGGGTTCAAGAAGCAGAAGTCTTTACTCTTAAGATTTACAACTGATTGCATGAATCCCACACATATTAAGGAAGGCAACCTGCTTTATTTAAGGCCTGCTGGTTATAAATGTTAATTACACCTAAAAAATACCTTCACTGCAACATGTAGGCTGTTTAACAAATCAATGGATCACCAGAGTCTTGTCAAGATAACACATAAAATTAATCATCATGGCCACGAATAGATTTTGTCTTCTACCTTTACACATATATTTTTCATTGGTTCTGACTATTTTTCTCTTTAATATTCTTATCCATGTGTCCCTAACTCTTCCTCTCCTTTTTCCCCTAGTTGTTATCTCTAGAAAAATATTGAACTTACATGGAAGTATCATCATACAACTAAATATTTGTATCAACTGGTTTTTCAACTATAACTAGTTTTTAAAACTTTATATATATATGTATATATATATGTATATAACTGACTATTAGAAAGATCTATGTGAAAGTCTTACAAACCCTCATGAAATAAATAGTTCTAATTTATATATTATCCATATATTATTAAGCAGTATCCTACTGTTTTTCCTGGTTCTAGTAACTCAAAAGATAAATTTGAAAATGTAACTTTCGAATCCTCCTGTAAGATATTAATCAATTGGAGATTAGAGGCTCTACTGCTTGTCCTCATCTGACTTTCAGTTCTGTCTGCAGACCTTCCATCACTGAGTCTCATTCCCAGAATTCACTGTGTAATTTTGGATATTGCTCTTTTACCCAAATTATTTGGTATGTTACTCATTCAAAACAATATAATTGAGCAAATACAAAGTCATTTTGCCGTTCCCCTACCATTTTACCAATTAATGGGGTTAGTCATGCAGTATAACATATAACCAGTTCTAATATATAAACCAAGACAAAATAGAAGTTAGTAAATGCTGAAATCTATAATATTTAGATATCTTTAGAGATGTTTTTTATAATGTTAAATAATATGAAATATTCAGTAGTGAAGAAGCTATGATTAAAGTCTGTTTTGTTTTTTTTATTGATTTTAGAGAGGAAGGAAGAGGGAGAGAGAATTAGAAACATCAATGATGAGAGAGAATCATTGATCGGCTGCCTCCTGCACGGCCTCCACTTGGGATGGAGCCCGCAACCCGGGCATGTGCCCTTGACCAGAATCAAACCTGGGACCCTTCAGTCCTTAGGCTGACGCTCTATCTATTGAGCCAAACTGGCTAAGGCAAAGTCTGTTCTTTTTTTTTTATTTTTGGAATAAAATATTAGCCTGAGAAATGCTGGTCTGAGATTTAGTGAGGTGGAAAATAGCAAAATGTTTAGCTTACATGTCACACAAATTAATGGCTTTATATCTCTTTTGGAACATGAAATAAAATTATATTTTTAGTTCATCCACATGGAATCCCACCCGCTGAGTTAATTAGAATTAACCAATTTTCAAAGAAAGGAGGCCACAAATCAGAAGAGTAAAATACATTTTAAAAGTTGTTTTGTCAGAAAATCTTCACTATGTATGTTAAATTAAGATGTTCAAATCAAATAGCCGAGTAAAGAAATTTTAGTGTAAAGAAGTACAAAAGGAGAAAAAGTAGTTATATACCAACATTAAGAAAGATCTTCTTAAAATGTAGACCTGTAAAATATGAGATTATCAGACGTTAACAGGGTAAGTGCTTTTGTTATTTTAATGAACGTAAGGGTGCATACATCTTTGCACATAATATTTTGCTCAAATTCTCATTAAGAAATTATGTCTCCAGATATATCTTGACTATTGATGTTTATATTTACATACTAAAATTTTTTGCCAATTTTTTAAATGTTGAAGTTAATTTAAATATTTTAATTTAATAATAACCCACTAATGGGGATGAAAGGAAAAGGCTCTTGCAAAATTAAACTAAATTGGTGTTTTAACAGAATTTAAGTCATAGCAAATAAACCCAAATATTTTATTAGATAAAATTATATTAAATTTTAGCCATGAAGCCATTAACATGTACCTGTAAATATGTATGTTTTTGTGGCCACTGAGTTTGTTTATTATTATAACCTACTTCTACTTGGAAAATATAAAAAATTAAACCACTCCTAAATTTGAATAATTAGTTAAATAATTTATACTGAGGAAGTTATTGCATTTCAAATTCAAGCTTACTGGCAAAGAGTTACATTATTAATATTTTTTCCTCTTTGTTAAAAACCTACTCTCATCTTAGATTCAAAGCTATCTAGTGACTAATTTAAATTGGTCGAAACATTTATATGATGCATATTTCTAATTAAGCTTCACCTTCTTCAATTTATAAATACAATGAAATAGCTGTGGAGTATATACCCAGTCTGTAATTGACTAGTGCAGAGTACAATCTTATGGTTTTCTTATGGAAAAAAAGTTTTTAATCATTTTACACTACTACAAATAAATGTGTAATATAATCATTGGGAATTGCTTGTTGCAGAAGGATTGTTATTTCTTTAAAAAGATGATTTTAATGAACATAAGGGTGCATATATCTTTGCACATGCATGATTTTGAGTTTTTCAGGTATATACCCAAGATTGCTAGGTTGTATGCTAGCTCAATTCTTAATTTTTTGAGGACTTACCAGCCTGCTTTCCATAGTGGTTGTACCAGCCTATAGTCCCACTGGCAGTGAGTGAGGGTTCCCTTCTTTTCCACAACCTTTCTGACATTTATTATTGCTTGTCTTGTGGATAAAGGCTATTCTAACAGGTGTGAGATGGTATCTCATTGTAGTTTTGACTTGCACTTCCCTACAAAGTGCAATATACAGCTCTTGTAACATAGAAACCTACATCTGAAACCTGTATGATCATGTTGACCAATGTCACCCCAATAAATTTAATAGAAAAAGGGAAAAAAAGAAGAAAAAAGAGATGATTTTATGTCTTTCTTCTCCAAGATAGATGCAATAGGAAAGAGAATGAACAACGTAGGTGGATTTTGAAATTTATTTATTTATTTTCAGTTGAGCTAGCTTGATGAATTTTCAGTGATACTGTACAGTGAATGAGCATACTGGACAATAAATGAGAAATCCTTTTCAAACCATCGTGTTCTTCTCCTGGGAAAGATAGCAAGTGCATGTTATTGATTGTTATCTTCCTACAGAGTGTTAGGACAGCTTCAGAGGGACTTCATTTTCTCTTGAGAAAAATTTATTTTACCTGACACTTAGACCTCTCTTTGGATTGAGATAGTGAATCTAACTATGAAATTTATTAAAGCATTAAAATTATAGGAACTAGCCTGAATGTTGGGGATTCTTTTAAAATCTTCTGGTGTCTTTTTTCTTTACAAGTACAATAAAATGTTAATATTTTCTACCAGAGAAAAAAAAATTATAAAGAGGTTCTCATTAGGCTTGGTACAGAAAAGCCAAAAGTGCTTTCTCTTAGTAATTAAGCAACAAAACATGTTCTTTGACCATCATGCTATATACTTAGAAGCCTGTGGGCCAAGCACAATGCGTAAATCTTCTAGGCCTAGAAATACCTTTTATGCTTTTTCAGTTGTGAATTCTCTATCTGTTCTCCTTTTGTTTCTTCTTGTCTCCTTCAAAAAAAATCACTTCATCAGTCATCTACCCACCAGCCATTCCTCATTATCTGTAGTTTCTTATTTCTACCCTTTCTATTACTTTTGCTCAAATAATGTCCTGTTCTCATTGACACTATTTTTTTAATCAAGTACACCTGAAGTTATATTTATATTTTTATTCAAACTTGTTGTTTCCTTTAATTGTTTGACTTCTTAAAAGATGATCATACACTCTATTTTTTTCCATATTCTCACATCCATTCTAATAAAAATTTCTTACAATTTGCTTCTGAACCATTACTTTACTATGCTAATAAAACTGCACTTTCTTGGTTTACAAGCATCTCATAAATACTTTTTCCTTTACTACACAGTATTTAATAGTGAGAAATATTACATATATTTCAACTTATATATGTTTTCTTTTGGGCGTCATTAAAAATGACATTCTAGATTATTCTCAGTCCTCACTGATTTCTTCCTCCCCCATTTTTCCTCTCATCCCCCCCGACTCATTTTCCCCTTTGATCTTTCCCTTTTCCTTATAAATAATCTCTCCTTCTAAAATCACATTATTTTTAGGTCTTGTCATCTTTACAAGGATAATGCTCATGTATACATGTCCAGAGCTGAAATATTTCCTCATCTCAAGTCCCATAAATACCTGTTAGACATTTGATTTAGATACTCTGCCATCATCATAAAATTTAAAATTTGAATTTATCATGTCCTCATTACATGAGTCCTTCATCTTGTCTTTCCTCCTTTTCTCTTGTTCCTTCTCACTCTTTTTGCATTGCTTCCCTTTGCTCTTTATTACTATTCATTATTCCTTTTTCATATCTTTCTTTTTTTCATTTTCTCTTGCTATTCTTCCTATTTATTCCATTTTTTCTATGCTTTCCTACTAGCTCTTAATGACATCACATTTATTCCTTATTGTCCATTGTCACAGTTATTATTTCTCCACATTTTGGAATATAAGAAATAGAGATTTAAAGAGGTTATTTGCCCATATTTACTCCAAAATCATAATTTTCTTCATGTGCTATGATTGTCGAAAAACCTCAGTGGCTTTTCCATGATCATAAAATCTAAACCTATTCTGCTATCGAATATTTTCTATTCAATGTCTACATAATTTTCTCCTCAATTTTGGGGGGGATTGTTATCATGAGACCTCATTACCTATTTATGGCCTTCAAAGGAATTTTCCTTTTTACCCAAATCAAAATTTAACACACAGAAAGCAACAACAATATCATAAGTACAAACAACAATAAACTTCCACATTTGCTCATTGTTGTACCTTTCTATAATGAATTGGTACTTCTACTTATTCAAACCTTCTCTTCTCTTTACCAGCAAACCTGCCGCATCACCCATGCAGCAATATTCAAAGCACTGTCATGGAGATTATTTTTACTGTATATAGGTTAGCAGTTGGAGGGATGTGATATTCCTTTGTAGATGACCTGTAAACTGTTGGTTATGAAGCTCTGTGAGAGTGATCAATATTTGGGGGTCATCAGATGGTGTGAAGTTTGAAAGGCTTGATGGTATATGTTATTGCTTAATTAAAGACTATAATATATTATCATATATTTATTACTATTTCCTTAGCTAGGCCTTTGTGTGTCTGTCACTAAGGTCATGAAGTAGTCTCATATATTTTTGCATTGTATATAATATATGTTATTGTCAATATATTTTAATTTATTTTCAAAGATTTATAATCACCTATTCACCCCTTCCCTCAACACTTAACCCATAGCAACTATAGATCTTTTTACTGTCTCCATAGTTTTATCTTTTTAAGAATGTCATATAATTGCTTTCATATAATATGTAGCTTTTTCAGATGGCTTCTTTCACTTAATAATATGCATTTAAGTTTCCTCCATATTTTTCATGACTTGATACTTTATTTCTTTTTAGCACTGCATGATAGTCCATTGTCTGGATGTACCACAATTTATTTATTCAATTACCTACTTAAGGACATTTTGGTTTATCCCAACTTTTGGCAATTGTGAGAAAACTGATATTGATATCCATGTACAGGTTTTTGAACTGATGTAAGCTTGTAATTTTGTGAATAATTACCAAGAATTCATCTAATGAATCATGTAGTAAGTGTATGTTCAGTTTTCTAAGGAATTTTCAAATTGTCTTTCAAACATAACAGTTGCAAAATACTAAAATGATGGAATTGACAAAGAAATTATATTTGATTGCCCAATATTTAAGAGTTATTCAAAACTTAAAAATCTATGTGTTCCTAGATTTAAAAAAGTATATAAATCTGTGTATTTGTATATATGTATATATGTATGCCTTTGTGCTATGAAGTATAAATAAATATATAACTTTTTGTAGACATGTAATAATTGAAACTTCACCATATGAACCATAAAGTAAAATTAAATATAACATGTACCAGAGTTAAAAGATGGATTAAAATGAATGATTGAAGTCTCTCATAAATATCAATAAAAACTAGTAGAAAGAAAATAATTAAATATATTCAATGTAGTGAAGACAAAATATCATACTAATATTATTTACCATAAAACGATGTTGCTATTTGTTATTTTAAGGTGTCATTGACTAAAATTTCACATATACTAAATATATAAAAGTATATTAGAATCAATTCAATACAATATTTAAAATGTATATACTATGTGTATAGTGTAAGTATGCATATATTTGTAATTTTGGAATAATAGTATAAAGACATGCACATGTATTTCTAGCTTGAGATTTTTTTGATACCCCAAATAGATGGAAAAAAACAACTTGAAATATATCAGACAGGCATACTAGAAAGAAATATTTAAATTTATCTTTGTTTTTTATTGTTAGATGCACTTAAAATATTAGTATTTAACATATCTTATTCTTTGACCTTTTAGCATCCTATAAATAATTCACAATTCAATTTTTAATGATATTTTCATATAATTTAGTATTTTTCTTATTAATTATAAAGTATATTATAAATGTAGTAACACAAAATATAGAAACATTCCATACTAAATATGAACACTGAATGTTTGATATTCAAATTTCAGAAAGACTAAACTATTTTTAAAAAGGTTAGAATGTTAGAAATATACTAATTTGCTAACATGACTGCATTTGTTCTAGTTCTAGTGGATGAGGCCTTTTTATACCTAATGGTAATTAAAGAATAATCTACTGTTTTTCAGATCAAAGTATTTTCCATTGTCTTCTCCCTCAGGAATATTTATATGTTTAACTGTTTTGCCAGCAATCTCTATAGAAATCTTTTAATCTTACCTCTCAATAATAGCTTATATTTGCATCATCCAACTTCCTCATTTCCTTGTATGAATAAACAAGCTTAGCATTCTTAGTTCAATTTTGGAATTTGTTTATCTTAGCAAAGAAAAAATCAATCACTAAGCAACTCCTTGGAGTGACCTATGGTTTTACAGGTAAACATTATTAACTAAGAAATGATTCCACAAGTGAACCAACAGACAGGGGGAGTCCTTGACCTATTAAACATAACTATGGGATTCCTCAGATAATGTATTCCAGCAGTAGCAGCCCCAGGTAAATTTTAGAGACTAATTTGGTTCCTCTTCAAATTGTGTTCAATCAATGACTCAGTCCATTTGGAAAATCAATATCCACAACTATCATCTTTGAAGAACCACATTATTCAGCAAAACCTAATTATCATAAATACTTGCTCTATTATAACAGCTCTCCACCACCGTGTTAAAATTTTGAAATAAGATTGTCCTGACATTTTTAGTGAGTGAATCTGCAACAGCAACAGGAAATTAGCTTTCTGTACTATAATATGCTATTACTATTTTTTTGGTGTTGTGATTCTTTTTCTAGTTTAGAGTTGACTGTTCAAAATTAATCTGGAGCTGTAATAATCATCAACTCTGCTAACTTTCTGAATTCATTTTAAAAATAAGAACTGAAAATACCGTCACTGGTCTCAAAAGTACTCAGAGATGCAACTATAAATTTAAAAGTAATTTAAAGCAAAATTACACATATAGCTATTTATAAGATCAATACAACTCTAAATGGGATAAGCCTGCATCAAAAAACTAAATAAACTAGAAAACAGAACTTACCCCCTAAGCTCCTTTTCTAAGGTTCATAAGGCTGCAGTTATTTGTCCCTTCACACTGCCTTCCAATTGGTAGAATATGAACCTCAAAGCCTCAAAACCCACGTGGTGCCCACCTCTTCCTCTCCCCCTTCAGTGGTAGAATTCTCTATCTCCTGTGAAAAATCTGTTTTCCTCTTTCTCCCATTTGTGGGCATTTTTCTCTGGTCTTTGAAAGTTTGCTTCCTTTTCCTCCCCATACCCTGTGGCTTTTCCCTATCTTCTGTGAATGGATGTCTTCCACGCCCCTTATCCTGTGGCACCTTTTTTTTCTTCTTCTCTGTAAATGTATGCTTTTGGCAGCTCCAAGCCCTCACCTATGCAGTCCTCCCCCATGGGCCCTCTTTATTCCTAAATCTCCCTAAACCTGCCTATTTTATCCCTAAAACTCCTTTCAAAGTCATCTTCCATCACCACATCTTTGACCCCCTTGGCCCTTTACTACTCTCTACTCCTCTTCCCGCTGGTAACCAGTCTGTGTCTATGAGTCTCAATTCTGTATCCCAGGTCTGAGTGCTGCCATATTGTCAAATAGTTTCCAACTTGGTAAAAACTAAAGTGAAGAAAATTCTTTGTGACTTGCCATGTATATCAGAATCAGAAAATATTCTACAGGTTCCCAGAGGTTGACAGTGGGGTGCAGGTGCTGTTGTTGGGAGGAGGGGGGAAAGGAGATAAAATTGGAGATAGATGTACTACTAATAGCAATAACAATATATTTAAAAATGAAAAAAAAATCTCCTCAAAATCAAACTCAATTCAGAAATAAACTTTGGTAAATGAGCACTGATGATTAAAGAAAGAAAGAAACAAGAACTGGGGCAATCGGAGAGGCTGGAATGGCTGAGGACCTGAGACCTGTAAATTGAATTTCTTTGGGAATTGTTATTTATATTAATACAAAGGTGAAACAGCCACCCTCTTTGCTTTAGTCCAGTGGTTCTCAGCCTCCTGGCCCTTTCAATACAGTTCCTCATGTTGTGACCCAACCACAAAATTATTTTCGTTGCTACTTTATCACTGTAATGTTGCTACTGCTATGAATCGTAATGTAAATATCTGATATGCAGGATGGTCTTCGGCGACCCCTGTGAAAGGATCGTTCGACCGCCAAAGGGGTCACGACCTACAGGCTGAGAACTGCTGCTTTAGTCAGAGGTAAACCCTCCAAATATTTAACTGTGACTTCTCTGTACAGGCATGTATGTGAGTATGGATACATGAGTATGTGATTAACTCACCAACTGAACAGCTATATTTTGTAAGAAGCCTAAAATCTCAAGATTTAAGAAAAATATCTCCTCATTCTATGACCTATAATAAATGACAAATTCTTTCTAAAAAGATATTTTGACATGAAGAAAATAAGTAATATATGTTTTCACCTATAGCATTATATCAGTAAGTCTTTTAAACATTAAGAACAGTTTATATTTAATTTTGGTGCTTGTGTCTAATTGTTTATTTTATTAAATTTATTGAGGTGACATTGGTTAATAAAATTATACAGGTTTCAACTGTACAATTCTATAACACATCATTTGCATATTACATTGTGTGTTCACCAGTTAAAGTCAAATCTCCTTCGGCTACAATATATTCAACACCATTTATCCTTTATTACTTCCACCTACGCACCCCCTTCCCTCTGGTAACCCTTGATTTCCCTTCTATGTGGAGTATAAAATTGCAAGTAACACATGAACAAACAAGACAAAAACATAAACAAAAATTCATAAACTTAAACAACGATGTGATCACTTGTCCTTATTTTTACCACATCATAGTGAGTGATCAAACTCCTGGTCTCCTGGTTGAACTCCTGAGGGGATACTATGCATATTAGCTATATCTATATATGTTATGTATATGGATTATCTATCTATATCTATATCTATAGCTATATATGGATATCAATATATGTATTTGTGTGATTATCTATCTAATTTTATATACTTTATTTTACATACATCATTGACAAAGTATTATCTTTATAGAATTCAAATCACACTTGGGGCATTCCTTAAGAAATTATTTGTTGACAGAAACATTCAAATAGAGGAGATAGAAATAACTGAACATAATATAATATGACTATATTGCCATTATGCAGATCGTTCCAGAACACATAATAATGCTTTATTTGTAACATGCTGTAATTGGCACTTATGCATTCCTTTCTCTGAGAGCCCATTAGAAATGCAATTATGCCAAAACATGATGATATATTTCAGCACATGGAATTAAACCTCTGCCTTTGGCAATAGTCCCATGAGGTAAACACGAGCTCTCTGAGCAAAAAAAAAAATTAACAAAGATAAAAGAAAAACCTTATTTTAATATTGCTGTGCGTAGCATTTGCTTCTCACCTTAGGATCTGTTAAAACAAATAAAAGAGAGAGAGCGAGCACGCAATGATACTCCTCCCTAGAAAGTGATTAGTCAGTGACTGATAAGATCATATTAGCAACAAGGACAGGCTTGTGATATTAACCAGCTTGTGATCTTATCTGCTGCAGATACTTAGTTTGCCATCAATGGAAAGCAAGCAGTGAACAATAACATCAGCTCATACTAGGAAGAGGTTGTATACTCTTCAGTTATGATCAGCATTCTCCTTTGTGTTGTTTTAGGCTGAGAGACAATCCTGATGCCATGCATTTTGAAACACTTCATAATACTAGCTGATTCATGTATTTAATAAGGGCTCATAAAGCCACCACCAAAATTATTACAAATGTGAAAAATTGGTATTTGAAAAAATATTTAGTGACTTTGGTTTCTATAGATTTTTTTTTACAGAGAGGAAGGGAGAGAGATAGAGAGTTAGAAACATCAATGAGAGAGAAACATCGATCAGCTGCCTCCTGCACACCCCCTACTGGGGATGTGACCGCAACCAAGGTACATGCCCTTGACCAGAATCAAACCTGGGACCCTTCAGTCCACAGGCCGACGTTCTATCCACTGAGCCAAACCGGTTACAGCTTTACATTTCTTTTTGAATTATCATTTGTGATATTTGCTTTGAGCATGTTTGGTTGCTATGACTTTCTCATGTCTCATATATCAACTTCAACTAGCCTGGGCCTAGTTATTCATTCATACTTATCTTCTGATTAGTAATATATATATATATATATAATCAGAAGAATGCTTTATTTGTAACATGCTGTAATTGGCACTTATGCATTCCTTTCTCTGAGAGCCCATTAGAAATGCAATTATGCCAAAACATGATGATATATTTCAGCACATGGAATTAAACCTCTGCCTTTGGCAATAGTCCCATGATGTAAACACGAGCTCTCAGCAAAAAAAAAAAATTAACAAAGATAAAAGAAAAAGCTTATTTTAATATTGCTGTGTGTAGTATTTGCTTCTCACCTTAGGATCTGTTAAAACAAATAAAAGAGAGAGAGCGAGCACGCAATGATACTCCTCCCTAGAAAGTGATTAGTCAGTGACTGATAAGATCATATTAGCAACAAGGACAGGCTTGTGATATTAACCAGCTTGTGATCTTATCTGCTGCAGATACTTAGTTTGCCATCAATGGAAAGCAAGCAGTGAACAATAACATCAGCTCATACTAGGAAGAGGTTGTTTACTCTTCAGTTATGATCAGCATTCTCCTTTGTGTTGTTTTAGGCTGAGAGACAATCCTGATGCCATGCATTTTGAAACACTTCATAATACTAGCTGGTTCATGTATTTAATAAGGGCTCATAAAGCCACCACCAAAATTATTACAAATGTGAAAAATTGGTATTTGAAAAAATATTTAGTGACTTTGGTTTCTATAATCAGATGCTGATGAAAGTCAACCACATGTTTGTGAATGTACTCCGTAACTTATACGTGCACCTTTGGAGGTCTGTCCCACAGCAATTCCTGAAACGAAATATGCTCAGACATTTGTAAAGTGGTTTACTTTAGTTTGAGGAAAGGACAGAGGCTATTATCTTCGTTTCATAGGAGGATACTGAGAATTGGAAAGGCTGAAGATTTCTGCAGGGTCATATAGCTAAATTAGAACCCAGGTATTTAGTATCACATGAAAAATAAATTCCAACTAAACAAAGTATAAACAGCTTACACTGGAAATCCACAATTTGTGCATTTTCATGTTAGGTGATAATACGTAAGGAGGAAATTGGGAACATCAAGTTTGAGAAAAATAAACAACGTTAGTATGTAAAAACTACAAAAGATGTCTGGTGAGAAGATTCTTAGTGATATGAAAGATGATTTGATATGTTTTATGATGAATACAGACATTTTTAACCACCACCAAGTGAAGATCCTGAAGTAAGGACCATAATGCCTTAGGTTAGATGTACAGAAGTCCTTTGTGTCTGTGGATTAGATCTCATTCTAGCAGGTGTTCAAGAGGAAGTGAAATGTGCTTCCAGGAATCTTTAATGCATTTCTCTCTGGTTGGTGTGGGTTGCATTATTAAAAACACGGAATCACAAGCGTAAAAAATGGATTTCAAAAGTGCCCGTTGGCCTGCTGCAAAACAGGTTGTAAACCAACCTTGTATTGATAGGAAATGAAAAGTAAATTTAGAGATTTGGACTGTTCTTTTCATAGCCAATTTATAATGAATTTATACATACGATACAGAAATTAATATTGAAAAGCAATGTAATTACTTTTGATTAAAACAATGAATAAGTTTAAGTGTAGATTTCAAACAATTCTGGTCTGCTATATATAATTCTTTCTCAAGATTACCCCTCTTGCTCTTCTTCCATAGAAACAAACTATTTGCATTAATTTTAATGGTTCAACTGCTTGATTTTTTCCTTGCATGAAATTGCATGCTTCAGTACCTAATACCTGCTGATATAATAATTCATATAATCTCAAGAGGTGTCAAGAAGAAACTTAAAGTAGAAGTTAAAAAATATGAGCTAAAATTAATGATGATCCCCTACCACTTCCTGGCGAATAGGAAAACAAGGTCATCCATTTCAACACCAAGGGTCTGCCATTTCTCTGGGTCTTGTCTCTGCCACCTGCTGTGGGGGTGTGGTTACACGCTCCTTTGGCACAGCTGGGCAGCACCGAGTACAATAATACTAAGCCCATCCATTAAGAAGTAACAAGGCTATGCTATGAAATAAAATAGTACATTGTTGTATTGTATTACGCAATGTTACCCACATATACTGAAATAATTTACAGCACATTCAAAAATGTACCATTCGTAGAAAAGAAAACTTGTATCTATTAGGGAAATGCATGTATCAGACAAGACTTACTATTTCACATGGAGAACAAGATTTTAGCATATTTTTAAATATTCAAGGATTTAACAAAATACATTGCTTTTATTTCTCCTCACTGAACCTTTTCCCACTGTAATTACCCACCTAAAAATGAATGCAGATGTGTAGAGTGAGTTTTTTTAAAAATAATTTCAGAACAAGCAGTTTCTTTGAATCTCATAAGAACAGTTCTGCCTACATGTGTTAGATGCTTCTTATTATTTATGGAGATATGTCAAAGACTGCCAAGTAATCTCTTGAATCAGTTGTTCCATTCTGTTTCCCTAGGAGAAGGTGCGTAGGAAACAGGATCCATCCTCACTTTGTGAATACTGCTGCTGCTTTTTTGAGTAATTTTATCAAAAAGGAGAAGGTGGAGTATCACTGTTAAAATTATATAAACTGTGACCATATTTGAAAAATAAAAGGCATGTACATGTTGACACATTGTTCCCTGTACTTATTACGAGAATATTTGAATTTTTAAAGGAGCTGGTTGTCAAATTTGTGAGCACTAAAATCACTTGAAAAATTGAAAATCATGAAAAATCATTATTTAAACACTGGAGAAATACTTCAACTGATCAAGAATTTGGGCATTATGCCATTATGACATATGGATGGAAGTGTCACCTCCCCCTAAATGACACGTATATGTCAAGTGTGAATTCTGATGTCAGAATTTAAGAAAAGAATAATTCACTAGTGTCCTGTTATGAAATGACAAGAATATGGGGTCCAAACATGCAATAGACTATTGTCAACTGATCAAATTGACTTTGAAGTATTAAGTGGTCCTTGAGACTATGCAAATGAAAGTATATTCATTTCTCTTTGAATAGTTGACTTAGCAGATAACATGAAATCATATATTAAAAAATCCATACCTCTCTTTTTATTTTATATCTCTAGAAACCCCTATTTTGATAGATTCCTCATTCTCAATTAATTTGTAAGTTGAGTAGTTAGTAGATATTCCAAAATGTCACTGGTAAAATCTTTAGACAAAATATGTCTACCTGCCAGCTTCCTCATTAAGTGGACTCAGGATGAGATTAAACATGTTATTTTTTCACTTTTGATCTAAGCACAATTCAACTGGCGACATTATTGCAACTCACATTTTCTTTATCACATGCAAATGCATTCATCGTGCATTTTTGCGAAGTGAAAAAGAAAAAAAGAATAGAATGACATATAATTGTCAGTATAATAAGATGAATCTCCTTAGCCAATTACTATTTTCTTTTGTTTCACATTTCAAATATAAATTTAGTTGGCACCTTGTGTCCAAGCATATATATCTCACCACTGAATCGTGACAAGGTCCACAATTGAACTGGCTCACACCCCATCATAAATTCTTATCAAGTCAGTTTCTATGTGTTCATTTTTTTATGTCTGTAATTTGCTGAAATCTCATGGGCCTTGCACATTTCCAAATCTGGTAGAAGGCAATTAAACCTAGTTTTGAGCCCAACTATAAGAATTACATTTAAATCATGACATCAGCCCTCACTTGCACCATGGGATCTATTCATATAGCTCCACAAATTCAACATGCTCATCAGCCAGATGGAGTTAGATTGCACCAGCTTCCAGCACCTTATTTCACTGTCCAATGTTAGTGCAGCCCTTGATCACATCTGTTTTGAAAAACAGTATTATGACAATACTGGTATATGCGCTAAGAAACCTGTTAATTGTTCATATCTCTATAAGTATTTCTTTATTTTGATTTTTTCAGTTGTTCTTAAGTACATAATTCAATTTTAAATATCATTTTCTTAATTTTTTCTTTTTATTAATTTTTGAAATTTCTCAATTATAGTTGACATTGAATATTATATTAGTTTCAGGTGTACAGCACAGTAGTTTGACATTATATATATATACTAGAGGCCCGGTGCACAAAAATTTGTGCAGTCACGAGGGTCCCTCAGCCCAGTCTGTGCGCTCTCACAGTCTGGGACCCCTCAGGAGATAACAACCTGCTGGCTTAGGCCTGCTCCTGGGTGGCAGAGGGCAGACCCAATCCCTAGGTGCAGCCCCTGGTCGGGCTCAGAGCAGGGCCCATTGGGGAGTTAGGGTGCCGCCGCTTTAAATTTTGTTACTTTTTTTTTAAATCCTGACCCGAGGATATTTTTCCATTGATTTTTAGAGAGAGTGAAAGAGAGATAAAAAGAGGGAGAGAAATATCAATGTGAGAGAAACATATAAACATAAGTTATATATATACAACTTATGAAGTGATCTTATGTCTTGCACCCACCTATCACTATAAATAGTTATTACAATATTACTGACTATATTCCCTATGCTGTACTTTTACACCCCTGTGACTATTTTTTGACTGCTAATTTATACTTCTTAATTCCTTAATGTTAATATCAGGTAATATTTATTTTATCATGTTAAGTGATTAGCCTAGCAGGCTATTATTTTTAAGGAAAATGGAAGTTGACATTATTATACGTTAGTTCAATATCAATGAAAGTTTCATTTTTGATTCATCATTGTAGTTGATCTTATTCAATTTTGTATAATTATAACTGATGTAATATAGCAAAATAATAGTGCATCAGATACATTCAGGTTGTCTGTCCAGGGTTGGCATGGTTTATCTGGAGTCATCAAGACCCACAACTCTTTCATCTTGTTTTGCGGTACTCAACTTGTAACTTCCTTTTTTTCTTTTTTTAATTTTCACCCAAGGATATTTGTCCATTGCATTTTAGAGAGAGTAATTTCCATTGATTTTTAGAGAGAGTGAAAGAGAGATAAAAAGAGGGAGAGAAATATCAATGTGAGAGAAACATATGCATTGACTGCTTCCTTCCCCCTCCCCTGCCCCCACACCAGGGCCTGGAAGTGGGAGGAGCCTGCAACCAAACTTAGGTACATGACCTTGACCGAAATCAAACCCGGGATCCTTGGTCCGTTCTGCAGGCTGATGCTCTATTCACTGAGCCAAACCAGCTAGGGCATAAATTATTATTATTATTATTATTATTATTATTATTATTATATATATTTTTACTGTTACATGTTTGTCCTCAATCATGCTGTTGGGTCTGTATTTGTATTCTAATATTCAAATTGTTATGTATGTTTTTTAATATATTTTTTATTGATTTCAGAGAGGAAGGGAGAGGGAAAGGGATAGAAATATCAGTAATGAGAATCATTGATAGGCTGCCTCTTGCAGGCCCCCCACTGGGGACTGAGGCTGCAAACTGAACATGTGCCCTGACCAAGAATCCACGCTCATCCACTGAGCCACACCAGCTGGCTTTGTTATGTTTTCTATCTGTGATTATTTTCCTGGTATTCTTTTGTATTTTGTATATTTAAACTTTTCACTTTCTTATTACAGGTTTTGTTGGCAAATAAAGTCCTATTTACTTGATTGTGTTTTACATGGTGGTTTGCTTTTAAATTCTGGAATGCACTTTTTAGTACTAGAGGTGTTTCATTGTATAATTCATTACTAGAAAAAGTAGTCCTAAAATTAGCTTCAGTACTAATACTGTAATGTTTGGCTTGGAAAAGGATAAAGTACAAAATGTATACTTCACTTTTTAGCTCTGTCATAAATTTAATATTGTTTGATAATAATAGGATATATTGGGTGTATAGATATTTAGGGCATATTTGACTGTCATACACATCTGTGAAATGTCTCTCTAACCAACTCAATTTTTTTACTTATGTTTTATTTATTTTGCTCATGTTTACTTGAGCTGATGTTTATTACTATTAAATCTGTTTTGAGTAAGTATTATTTTCTTTTTTTTTGAGGCCTTAAAACAAATCTGCATTTCTACAATACTGTATTTTTGCAGGCTCTTTTCCCTTCTAATTTGTCAAGTTTATACATTCACTATTCTTAGAATTTTTTCTGAGAAATTTTTTTCTTAAAAATTTGTATATATTATATAATATTTTAATTACCTATGTAATTTTTAAAAGAAATCTATGAACATGAGTTTCATCTAATGTCTGACAAAAAATTTGAGTGTAAATTCTTCTCTGTGCTGTCTTATTGATGATATGTTGAATTTACAAAGCAGGCACCTTGTATTATATAGCTTAAAAATACCAGGACAGCCCCCCTTCCCGGTGTGACCAGAGGTCACAGTTTGATTCCCAGTCAGGGCACATGCCAGGGTTGTGGGCTTGATCCCCAGTAGGGGTGCATGCAGGAGGCAGATGATCAATGATTCTCTATCATCATTATTCCTCTCTCTTTCTCTCCCTTCCTCTTTGGAATTAATAAAAATATATTTTAAAAAATACCAGGACAGATATCTAAATGATTAGTAAAATTTGAGCTTATCGTGGACACAATAACATATGCCCAGATCACTGCTAGTACTAAAAACTGCTAGTTTCCAGCTACTTATTTTATGATGACTTCTTTTTTGTGTGTGGCTGTTTTTAACTTTATTTTATTCTAATTAGAAAAAAAACAACTGTAAGAGAATTCACTGACCTTAGAAAACCATGATACTTGTCAAACCATGTAGGTTTTAGGACCACAATTATTATCTGGTTATAGATTTCAACATTCATTTTATGAAATCTAGAAAAATAGTATCAAATCATGTTGTGCTAATTTCATTATAATAACTTCAGAGTTGATACCTGCACTACAAGTTATTTTTTCTCAAAATTAGTCGGTAAATTCATCTTTGGCTATGAAGGTTACAGAAGTTCATTTATAGGTTCTCTGCCCATCTCCCAAATACTCAATGATGGAAACCAAATTATTATTTTCTGCATTTATACTTAACTGTTTTAAAACTCACCATGTAATTAAGTGAACAATAGGCATTTTAAAAGTTGGGTGTGGACTTGTGTCATTTCTCTTCAAAGATCTAAATGTTTTCAGAAATTTAACATGTCAGAGTTCCCTGCCTTGAAACTCAATGATAAAATTTCCAGCAAATTGAGCACTCAAGAATATAATATTCTACTTTGGTCATCACAGTTTCACAATGTATTAAACTTTTGGATTCCATTTCACTGGGGACTGATCACAAATAGTATCAGCTAAATATATTTTTGTAAATCTCAGCTTACAATTTATGTTTTAAAATTTTAAATATATGTGTTTTTAGACAAGCTACAATTTAATATCTCCAGCTTCTATTTGGCACTCTAATCTTGGCAGTATGGTAGAAAAAGAAAATAGAGATAGCACTTTTGTTTATAGTGAGACAATTTGATTTTGGATTTTAAAATATATGTTTGTTAATATTCAATTAATAAGGAATATATAGCATTTAGGAAGACTCTTTTTATCCCATGCTTTTGACATTGGTTCAACAATTACAACTTGAATAAGAGTTTAATGATGGTTTGGATTTTATGAATGTTTATGAATACTTGAAGCCTTAACAAAATATAACTAGTTATGTGTTTTATATTTACATATTTCTTCTTAATTTTAAGATCTGAGTATTTTAAAAGCATACTTTTCAGATTATTTTCTCTGACAAATCAATTATTTTATCCACTAATGAAATTTTTACATAAAGAAAAATAATATTTTGATAAGTAACTGATCTCTTAAAATCATATGATATGAATATTAAAAATGCAGAAAGCATGAAGAGTAGGTAAAATAAGTACTAGAAGCACTTTTCAAATTAAAGTTCAATAGTTGATATTCTGAACTAGACAAGAGTATTAAGGTATAAATGATTAATATAAATATAATTAAACTTCATTTATATAACAGTTTTATAAATTTAAAAGAAATAAAATATGAATAAAAGATAAAATATGTTTTAATATTGCATACTAGTGGCCTGGTGCACAGATTTGTGCAAATTGAAAGGAAATTAATTGGGAGAAAGATTCATGTGGTAATTACTGCAAAAAAATTGCATGTCAAATAGTATATATATTATAAAATTAAAATACATGTGCGATTGGTGCCAGCAAGAGCTTTATATGTATTGTGCATGCATGAGTCAATGTTTATTTTTAAACTAGGGGTCCAGTGCACAGATTCGTGCACAATGAAAGAAAATTAATTAGAAGAAATATTTTAGAGGCTGGGGAGGGACCAAAGGAGATTGGCGTCAGGGCATGTCTGGCCTGTCTTGTCCCTATCAGGGCCAATCAGAGCTGGGGAGGGACCAAGGGGGGCTCCAGGGTGTCTCAGGCCCATCTTGCCCAGTCCTGATGGGCTGGACCCTGGCAGCCTGCTAACCTACCAGTCAGAGTGTCTTCCCCCTGTTGGTCAGTGTGCATCATAGTGACTGGCCAAATGGTTGAACAAATGGTCAGACACTTAGCATATTAGGCTTTTATTGTATAGGATTGCCAGTGAGCGTCATATGCACCAGCTAGTCCACCGGTCAGACAGTTGGAGGGATGGACTGTTTGTCACTTGGCCTTTTATATATATACTAGAGGCCCGGTGCACAAAAATTTGTGCACTCGGGGGAGAGGGGGCGGTCCCTCAGCCCGGCCTGTCCCTCTCACAGTCTGGAACCCCTCAGGGGATGACCACCTGCTGGCTTAGGCCTGCTCCCCAGGGGATTGGGCCTAGGATGGCAATCAGACATCCCTCTGGCAGCTCGACAGCCCTCCAGGGATGTCCACTTGCCAGCGGGGAGCAGACGTAAGCTGCAGTCGGACATCCTTAGCGCTGCTGAGGAGGCAGGAGAGGCTCCCACCACCACCCGTGTACTGGCAGCCGTCAGACTGGCTTGTGGCTGAGCAGAGCTCCTCCCATGTGAGAGTGCCCTGTCCACCAGAGGGCAGTTCCTGCATTGAGCATCTTCCCCCTGGTGGTCAGTATGTGTCTTAGTGACCAGTAATTCCCAGTCCTTCCGC
>NW_006293386.1:579163-596833 GCF_000327345.1 Myotis davidii | reverse complement strand
CGCCATCTTGGTTGGCAGTTAATTTGCATATCTTGCTGATTAGCCAATGGGAAGGGTGGCGAAGTTATAGTTAATTACTATGTTTCTCTATTATTAGATAGGATAGATAAGTTATTAAATTAAATTCTGACAAAATTAGGGTAAATAGTGTGTTGGCTAAATATGAAGTTATGAACTGGATCTAAAGAATAGTGCTTCAATCAGGAAATGAAATATCTAGGGCTGATGAATAATGTTTGCAATATAAATTATATGAAATGCTGAAACAGAAACTAGAAAGTTATGGAAATCAATGCATATGAAGCAACCTTGAAATACTTCTATATTACTACTTAATGTGATTTCCTTAGTGATATCTCATGTAATTCTCATATTAGGTAATAGGTGAGTTAAGAAGAGAAATACTGATATCATGACAAAGAAGAGACTTCTGAGAGCAAGTTGAGGCTTTTATTTTTATTTAAAATCAGTTGAATTAAACTAGCACACTATTCTATAGTTTTCTAGGTACTAAATATTTAAAATAAAAATATTGTTCCTCATGTTCAGGAACATCAGAGGAGAGATTCCGACAACATAGATGGAGCAGACAAAAAGAAAACTTTCTAAATAGTTAAACTTCTTGAATTTTTACAAGAGTTACTTTCCAAGGGTTAAATAAGCTGTAATCCCATAGATACTAGAGATAATTGACAGTAATGATATCTAATTACAGCCTATCCACTACTACATTCTACTGTGTCAGTGAAAGGCAATAGTTTTTCCCTATAGTCTAATCAAAATATTAAAAGTAGCATGCTTGAATAATTTTCTAGACAGGGAACAGAGATATAAATTATTATATTATTTAATTAACTTCCTGATTGGAGCATATATAAATTATATATTGAAAGAGAGTGGCCATGATTCTGAAGGATCAGGCCTAGAAATAATAGACAAGGTTATACTCTTTTCAAGTAAAAGTAGAATATGGCATGGAAAAGCGTCTCAGAGTACATTGGGCTATAATCCAGGATTCTCCCAAGAAAAATCTGTATCAGGTTGTTGTATTACATCAATGTTACATATGGAAAGTTCTTAGAAAGGGCCTACTACATAGTAAATACTGAATAAATATTACTTATTATTAATAATAATATTCATTATTAAATACCCAGGCTGTATCGTTTTTTTTCACTCCAATATTTTATTTTGCAGTGCGACACAGAGGAGTTCATTTAAAATGCTACATAACATCAGGACATCTTCAGGAACTTCAAACAGAGCTTTCTAATACTGTAAGTATTATAAAATAACACGAAATTATATATCTAAAGTTCCAATTTTCTAATAGCATTGTTGCAGAATAACTGACACATAATAAATCACATATATTTAGAGTGTAAATCTTACGTTTTGACATACGTACACACCTGTAAAGCCAGCACTACAGAAAGACAGTGACCATTCTCATTCCCCCCCGAAGTCTCTGGATGCCCCTTTGAATTTCTTCCCTTTATTCCTGTTCCTACGTGTGCTTCCATCTGCAGGCATTCACCGATTTGCTTTTTGTATTTATTTATATTATTTTGCACTTAGTACATTTTGTGTAGATGGAATTATATAGGACCCATTATGAGGGATGTGGTTTCTTTCACTCAATATTTTGTTTTGAGATTTCCATACATTTTGTGGCATCCATTCATTTTTATTTTTGAATAATATTCTAATATATGGATGCATGAGTTTGTTTATTCATTGAATTATTGGTGAACATTTGGTTTGTTTTCAGTCTGGGTTATTACAAATAAAGCATCTGTGAATATTCATGCAAAATTATTAATATGTGCCTACGTATCTATTAGTTATATACTGAAGAATAGGATTGCTAGATTGTATGGTAGGTAAGTGCATTATTAATTTTTAAATAAGTTGCCAAACTATTTTTCTGAGTGATTGTTTCAGTGAGACAGAATTCTAGTTTGTTTGTGTCCTCGCCAACCTTTATTATACATAGGCTATAAAGTTTTAGCCATTCTAAGTGATATACAGTAGCATGTCACTAAGTTTGCTTTTTAAAAATGTTCAGTGTTATTTGACCATATTTCATGTACTTTTTAGTGAAGTGTGTTTAAATCTCCTACCCAGTCTAAAATGTCTGTTTGGTGTTCTTATTTTTTGAGTTTAAAGTTTTTTACATATTCTAGATACAAGTTATTTACCAAATATATGATTTGCAAATATTTTTCCTATACAATGGATTGTTCTTTCATTTTCCTAGTAGTGTCATTGAGAAGCAGATTATTAATTTTGATGAAGTCCAATTTATCAATTTTTTATGGACATGTTTTTGCTGTTATATCTAAGAAATCTTTGTCTAATTCATGGTAAAAGCTTTTCTCCTATGTTTTGTTATAGAACTCTTATAGTTTTAGGATTTGCATTTAGATATCTTGTTAATTTTTATTTAATTTTTATATGTGATTAGTCATTGCCATTATAAAAAATACAATTGATTTTTGTATAAAGATATATCACTCATTTATTAGCTTTAGTGTTCAATTCAGTTATTAATTTCTGTAGGTTTTATTGGTTCCACTGAATAGATTATCCTCTCTATAAAGATAAAAAAAAAACAGAATAAAAAACTTTTTTCTTTTCAATCTGTATGCCTTTTGTTTATTTTTCTAATCTCTGCATTTTTTTGAGATAGTCATATATTTTTTAAACTTTTAAAAATAGATATATTGAGTTTACAAGTGTAAAATTAAGCTGGAGAAACCATACTTGCCAATAGTGTGTTATTATGTTTTGCATTGATAGATTCAAATTGCTAAAATCATGTTTTAAATGCTTGTAGTACTTTGCTACATAATTTTTATTTCCCTGTAGTGTCATAGTCTGGTTTTGGTACCATGATGTTTCTGGACTTATAGAATGAGTTAAGATACATTCTATCCTGTTCAACTGCCAGGAAGAGTTTGTGTAGAATTTATATTATTTCTATCTTTAAATGTTTAGTTGAGTTTACCAGTGAGGTCATCTTGGATTTTAGGCTTCCTTGTGGATAAATTTTAGATTTCCTTATGGAAAATTTTTCAAGTTATTTAAGATACATTGTACTCACTGGGCCATTGACGGCCCCAGATTTGTAAGTCTCAAGAGATTCTTCAGCTTAGTGGTCTTCAGAGGGTAATTCCCAGCTCAAAAAATGTTGACACATGGGAATCCTTTCCTAGGGACCAAGAGACGTCAAAATAAAGAATCGTAGTAGCAATTATGGTAACTAATTATGGTAAGACATAGCCAAACATGGCTGGGAGAGCATGTGAAAAGTACAGAAAGAAGAGCAAGACCATGAGGGTCTGGAAAACACACAAGAAAAGTTTTTTCTTATAATTTCATCTTATACCAGTTCCTATTATCTCTCCAACTTTCCAGAATGTACGTGGAGGGAATGTTAACATGGAATCCAAAGACATCAGCTACAGCCATGTTCAGTTACTTGAGAAGATGGGTGCATAGTACAGAATAAGGCTGAAGGGAAACTGAACACTGAAGGGAAAACAAGCATTGAATAATATCTAGTGACTAGTTGATATTACCATGAAAACTTCTAACATTTGTTAGGAGATTAAGATGTCTTCAATTCCGTTAAGTATAAAAGCAGAATCCAAAATGAATAGATATTTTGCTATGATGTCAGAAGTGATTTGCTACAAGTAGCCTCCTGGTGAGAGAGTACTCCGAATTGTTTATATTTACAGGTCATGGATTCAGTCTATTGAAATACTGGCCAGGCTGACACCAATCATAGTTTCTTTTTATGTTGTGTTTTGTCTCTTTTCTTCTATGGAGAACATAAATTTCTACTATTTTCCTTGATTCATAATACTGGTGTTTGGGTCTTAGTTATATTATGCATTTAATGGAAGAAATATAATAGAGAAGGGAAATTTCACTCTATTTTTTAAAATATTTGGATATTGAGCCCGGCTGGTGTGGCTCAGTGGTTGAGCATCGACCTATGAGCCAGGAAGTCATGGTTTGATTCCCTGTCAGGGTACCTGCCCAGATTGCAGCTCAATTTCCCGTGTGGGGCCTGCAGGAAGCAGCCTATCAGTGATATTTCTATCTCTCTCTCCCTCTCCCTTCCTCTCTGAAATCAATAAAAACATATTTTAAAAATATATTTGGATATTAAGGTTAATGTCAAAGAAAGTTTACAGTATGAACGTAGTTTATAGAAAGACAGAGATAAAAAAAGGGAGAGACAGAGAGAGATAAATGTGTACACAAATGTATTGTTTATTTCAATATGTTATCTTTGTACATCACAGAAACTGGGTCTAATAATTCTCATTGTCTCACCAGGCACGCTTCTCCCTTAGAAAAGCACTGTTAAGGAGAGAGGATAATACCAATAAAAATATCTGACATTTGTGGAGTGTTTATTAATTATCAGACTGTTTTCTAAGGATAAAATATGTACTCTCTCATTATGTAGCTCTTATGCTATTTAATGTTACAATAGCTCAACAGAAATGTGTTCTTACTCTTTTTCATTTAACACAAGAAAACTGATA
Source organism: Myotis davidii (assembly GCF_000327345.1). Taxonomy (NCBI): domain Eukaryota; kingdom Metazoa; phylum Chordata; class Mammalia; order Chiroptera; family Vespertilionidae; genus Myotis; species Myotis davidii. The sequence goes on along the minus strand of NW_006293386.1, from coordinate 592,268 downwards.
CACAGTGAAATTAAATAAGTTGTTGAGATCACAAGCTGATCAATTATGGGTCCAATATTCCAATCTATTTGCTTTGGCCTTGAGCCTGCACTAAGTGATACTCTGTAAGTGCATTTCTCTGTGCTTATAACTTGCAAAATATTGTTATAAATTCTATCTGCTCTAAGATAATATGAAGAAATTAGAATATGTATTCTTCTCTTGACAAGTGACTAGAAATATAACATTAAAGTATCTATATGTTACATTATGGTTGAGTGAACAATTTCTTATTACCCTTATTATCTCTTTTATACACTCAAATACTTAAGCCTTTCAAATGATAATAAAAATGACTATATACACTGACTGCAAAAATGTATTGTTAAATGGGCAGGGAAAATCTTACATAACCTAAATAAGTTTTATTACACAGTAACAACCCTCTATGTGTATTCCATATATTACTTCATTAGTATGGAGAAAGGTATGAAGTAAACTATATAGGCTACACGAGGGGAGTGGGGGAAGTTGGGATAGGAAAATGGAAACAGATATTAGAATATTTTTTATTAAATACTTTTGTGGTTTATATGTCATGAATATATAAAAAAGATGCAGCTTTAAATAAAGGTAATTTAAGGTTACAAGGGGGTAACTTTATAAAGATGAAAGATGTAAATAGTCATGGGGAGATAGTTATCATAATTATTTTTGCAATAAACTTTAATGATGTTATACAAATCTTATCTGTATAGATTTGTAAAGAGATCAAGTGAATATTTGCATTGGTACAATACCTTTAGTTTTTCTAAACTATAAAATCAATATTCACACATTTTATAAAGTGGTTCTAGATATAAGTAGGTATTACTCATTTTCCAATATATAATTTGTGATGACCAAAAAAAATATTCTAATATCTGTTTCCATGTACTTAGCCCAGCCCCTGCTCCCCCCATGTAGCCTATATAGCTTAGTCCATACTTTCTCCATACTGATGAAGTAATATATGAAATACACATAAAGGATTTTTACTGTGTAATAAAACTTATTTATGTCAGTAAGTTTTCCCCTTCCAGCTTAACAATACATTTTGCAGTCATTGTACATAATCACTTTTTATGATTATAATTAATTATTTTATTGCCTTAATACTTATTTACTGTGTGTATGATCACAACTTATACAGAAACTCAAATGTTTTGGGCATTCATTTTGATACTATAAGCAAATCTATAGTATATATTACTAATCATGAAGGTTTTAAACTGTAATTTTTATTTGATCTAGTAGATTCTCAAGACTGAACTTGCTATGTTTTAATTGCATGAGTATTTAAATTTTAATAGACATTGACTGATTTCCAACAAGGTTGAAAATACTTCACACTTCTATCACTCAGTTCCTACAACTTCAGCATTAAGTGTTATCATCTCCCTTTCCACTTTATTTTATATATCAGTAGTTAGAGTCATAGTTTTTAATATCTCTGAAATAAAAATGCAACTTACAGTCAATGGTATATTAAATATTATTTGTAAGCATTTTTCTTAATAGTATATATGATAATGTTTTATCTTAGATTCCATGACGTAAAGCAAGTTTAAAATAGTTAATTTAGTAGGTATAAAATTAAATTTTTAAAATTTATCTTAGTTGTTGAAAGTATATTACAAATGTTCCCCTTTTTCCCCCATTTACTCCCACAACCCCACACCTGCCCCCCACTAGGCATACCACACTGTTGTATGTATCCATGGGTTATGCATATATGCATATGAATTCTTTGGTTAATCTCTCACCACCTTCCCTCCCGCCTTCCCTCTGAGATTCCTCAGTGTGTTCCATGCTTTCATGTCCCTGGATCTATTTTGTTCATTAGATCTCACATATGAGTGAGGTCATGTGATACCGGTCTTTCTCTGGCTGCCTGCTTTTGCTCAGCATAATTACTCTCGAGGTCCCTCCATGTCTCAAAGGGTCAGAGAGCCTTTATTTACAGCTGCGTAATATTCCAATGTGTAAGTTTTTAAAAAATCTGTGTGATGTAAAGGCTGTTTAATAGTTTAATTCACAATTTAAGTTTCCTTTTTAATAACACAAAAAATAAGCATCTCATCAACAATGTCATCTTTTAATTCAGTTAATTAAACAATATTCCATTATGTCATACTGCCTACCCAGTAATCACAATATATGGGATCAGGAAAAAGAAAAGTGGAAATAAAAATGGCTCCTCTCACCGTCATTCTTAATCATCCACATGCATAATAATAAATTTTTCAATCCCTCCTGAAAAGGGGGATTAAATATCCTAGCTCATGAAGAGTGAGGAAAAGTTTAATTTCTCAAAATAATGCATTTAAATAGCAGAATTGATATTTAAACTTGCATTAGTCTGATTACAGCTTTAAAATTCTTAACTACCACTACATTCTACCTCTTGGCCTAAAATAATTATGAAATAGTACTGTGAAAATTAAGAAAATGTTATTAATTATATTAACGAATTGTTCTCACTATAGAAAATAAAATGTAGTAAAATATATTTTTTAAAAGAATAGAAACTCTTTTTTAGAATCATAAATCTCAAGAGGAAAACAGGTTTATGCATGGCAATTTTTAAAATATATATTTTATTGATTTCTGAGAGGAAGGGAGAGGGAGAGAGAGATAGAAGTATGATTGATGAGAGAGAATCATTGATCAGCTGCCTCCTTCACACCCCACACTGGGGATCGAGCTCACAACCCAGGCATGTGCCCTGACCAGGAATTGAACGTGGCCTCCTGGTTGAGAGGTCGACACTCAACCACTGAGCCAGTGGGCCAGGTTCTCCAAGACAATTTTTAAGACAGAAAAGTAATAATGTGGGCAGTTCACTACCAAATATTAAAACTCTAATAACACAGTCTATATGATGGGTATAATAATAGGCCTAGGAATTAATAAAATAGAATATTGAGTTTAGAATAGATCATCATATGTGGGTTTGGAAAAGATTATTTAGTAAGAGGAAGTGATTTTTTTAATGTTGGAGAAAAATTAATTTCATTGTGTTAGCATACTACTTGTCAAAATTAATCTCAGATGTATTAAAAGCAGTGACTTTCCTATCTTATTAGCCAGCCTTAGGGTGCATTTTATCAAATGATATTTTATTTGAAACCACTATAACATAAAAATTAAATTGTTGCTGTGGTTAAAAATAGAGAATATACCATAGAACATATTTTGAAAGTCGTGAGTATAAGAGTGAAATAAGAAAAGGAAGGGGGGGAGGGTGTGCTGGGAGCCGGTCCATCCTTGCTGTTTCAAGGGACCTGGCATATATGGCATACTGCTTTTAAGATGTTTGTTCTCCTTTTGGGTGCTGTGTTTTAGACAGGGTCCTCTCTCAGAGAAAGGTTGTTTCCAGGTAGGGGGATTTTCCCGCAGAACCGAAAGACAGAACCTAGAAGACAGAACATAGAGGACAGAACCTAGAGACACAGAACTTAGAAGACAGAACCGAGAGACAGAAGAACTTCGCTGGAGAGAACATGGCAAAAGATCCTGGACAGAACCTGGCTACAGAACTTGGTTGGAGAACCTAGACAGAACCTGGCTTAAGAACCCGGCTACAGAACCTGGCGACCGAACCTGGCTGGAGAACCTAAACCGAACCTGGCTGGAGAACCTAGTGAGAGAACATGGCTACAGAACCTGGCTGGAGAACCTGGAGAACGTGGCTGGAGAACCTAGCAAGAGAACATGGACACAGAACTTGGCTGGAGATTGTGGCTAGAGATCCTAGCAAGGCTGCTGATCAACTGAACGCTGTCTCCGTGTCATTCCTTCTTCGCCGACTCCGTCCACACCTTTGGGGACCCCTGGACCTGCTGGGGTTGGACCCTAGCAGGGGTGCAAAATATGATTTTAGGGTCTTAAAAGATAACTTACATTGCATAAGTGATTACAACTAATCGATTCACCATTTTTAAGAACTATTGAAAAAATATATATATATCAATGATTGTCTCTGTAATCCCACACTGTTAAATACAGATTTATATATTTTTCAATGAAATAGCTAAGGAATCTCTTTTTATTCTGACTTAACTTTAGGTTTAGACAATAATAAAACTAAAGCTGGACAAGCAAGACCATGATATTTTACAGTGCTGTATTTACCCTGTCTGTATATATGTTTGGCTGTTTTTAATCAAAAGCAACTTCATAGATGAAGTTTTGCATTGTGAAATTAAGTTATCAATTCACTTGATGGTTATTCTAAATAAATAAACATTGTTGAGGAGAGTAACAATGCGCATTGGGTTAGGGTACTGTTCTTCAAGTTGATGTTTCAAGAGTACATGTTATCTGTTATATACTTGGGTAATTATAAACTTCTATTTAATGTAAATATATGTTGTAAGTAAACATGAATATGCCACATTCATCCACTGCTCGTGTCTAGATGCAGACAAAATATAAAAAGTGGAAACGGTTTTATTATAATAGACAATAATTGCCTTATAATAATGTCAACTTCTCAATCAACAAAATATTGTGTTGGATAGACCTCTTCTGTTTGTTTCTTTGTCTGGATAGTACGAGAACAGCACTTTCTTAAATTTTAGGGCTTAAAATATTCCAGCCTAATTATTTTTATAGCATCAGCATATTTTTCATCTATCCCTTCCTAGCTTCCTTGCTACCTAACCTCCCTACCTACCTACTTTCCTTCCTTCTGAGAACTGACTGGTTATGCTTTCCATATCTGTTCTTTAATTTTTTTCCTTATAAAACAAATTAATAAGAGTACTTCTTTAGCATGGCTAAGGGAAGCACATTCTTATTACGAAGCAGACCCTCGTTTTCTTGACTGGGGAAAAAAATCTCTTACTTCACCAAGCAGGCAGTGGTATTTAGGTTTTATTTCTTCTTTGTTTTTATTTTATTTATTTTTGAAAATATTTTTATTGATTTCAGAGAGGAAGGGAGAGGGAGAGAGAGATAGAAATATCAATGATTAGAGAGTATCATTGATTGGCTGCCTCCTACACCTGCAGGATCGACCCTGCAACCTGGGCATGTGCCCTGACCAGGAATCGAACCATGACCTCCTGGTTCATAGGTGGGGAATCAACCACTGAACCACACTAGCCGGGCTCTTCTTTGTGTTTATTAGTTACCTCCAGTTATTAGGAAGAACAGGTACTCTTCTCTCAGAGCACCTGCATGTAATTGTAGGATATTGCTTGTCCTGTAGAAAGACATAAACAGCTGAATTAAAATAAACTGTACTGATTCATGAAAGAAAAAAAGAGAACTTTTTCATTTGCAGAATGATTTACAGTATTCAGGGGAAAGCAACTACAAAATTAAATAGAAACTCTGAAACTAAAGAACTGAGGTATTTTGGTTTTGCCAGGATTTTATTTTTAACTCCTTCTTCCTATGACTCCACCATGTTAACACTCTGACATAAAAGCATTATAATCAGAAAGTCAATACACTGGAAAGTATCTAAAACCTCACCTTAGAGAAAAAAATACTGTAGCTGACTGAGCTTTCAGTCTTCTTGTTTATTAGTGGAAAGATTTCCCACACAGCCTTGGCTGTTATTCAAAGTTTACATTTAAATGCATAAAATGCAGTAAGATCAAGGCGCTGTGTCTTTTAGGAGTGGTTTACTTAGAAAACAAAATTTTAACTTAAATCAAACCTGTAAGTATATTTGTTCAACCTTCTGTCTATATAAAGTTCTAACCAGTTATTTGGGAAAGGTTATGAAATGTAGCCATGCAGAAGGATAGGGAAAGCATACATATTTTAAATTCTCAAATAACTGCTTTTACTCTTTACGAAGTGTTTTATGGAATAGAACCTTAACTAGAAAGTTGCAAAGACAACTGCGAAAATGTCTTTTCTCCCACATTTTTTAATTTAATGTGCTCTTTGACTATGTAACTACAGGGTGAGGAAAGATAATAAAACAGAAAATGTAGCCTGGGCTCAAACTTGTTGCATTTTTATGTGTGTGTGTGTGTGTTTGTTTGTTTTGTTTTGGGGGTTTTATTTTGGTTTTGGTTTTGTTTTTTGAGAACTTAAGGCAGTTTCATAATAACGAAACATGTATTTGCAATTTGAGACATGGAATCTGGAGTTACACCTGACTCCCTGTATTGTATCTTATTCTTATTCTTGGAACTATGAATACTGACAATCTGAAAATGTCAAATTGTATAACCTGTGTTCACAATAGAAGACAATATAAAATATCTAAAATACAACATTTACATATTAGGAAATACCAGCAGGGTAAAAAGGACAGTAAATGTGAGACTGCCTAGGAGCATTTAAACACTGGCAAGTCATTCCCCAGCCGGTTTGGCTCAGTGGAAAGAACACTGGCCTGTGGACGAAAGGGTCCCAGGTTTGATTCTGATCAAAGCATGTACCTTGGTTGCAAGTGAGATCCCCAGCGCTTATGTGCGAAGGCAACCAATCGATGTATCTCTCTCACATCAATGTTTCTGTCTCATTTCTCCCTTCCACCCTCTCTAAAAATCAATGGGAAAATATCCTCAGGTGAGGATTAACAGAAAAATAAATAAATAAATACATACATACATACATACATACATACATAAAATATTGTCTTTATCTTCTGTGATACTTTGAGGGTGGGCTCCTGTGCCATCAAGCAAAAGGTGTGAGGAGCTGGCACTCTCTTAATTCAGTGGTATAGTATGATTAGAAGAATTGAGCACACTGTGTTAATAATGGATGTCTTACAGATATTAAGGAAACTTAGTGCAATGAATGAGAATGGAATGGAATGAATTCTTAAAATTGATACAACTGAAAGCAAATTATTGAACATTAATATTTCTTAGTTATAGTTACTATATGTTTGCCTTTTCCATGATGACTATATTCTGCATGCTGCAAAATTAACTATTGTTTTATGAATTAGCTTAACCTATGGTAGTTAGCCATTAAATAATTGTTAATTTTTCTCTGGACATCATACCTATAAAAACCATCTATGTCTTGTCTATGATATTTGCAGGTTTAGTTCACTCTATTCTTATTGTTATTCTTATTCTCAATTTTGCATTATTTTGACAACTTTTTTTTAAAGTATATATTTTCTTTTACTCCACTAGTGTGTGTCACTATACACGTAATGTGTGTGAAATCAATTTTTAAAATTTATTTAAGTTTAGCTCTTAATAAGTACTTTTTAGTTTAATCCATTTACTTTGGTTTACTTATTATAATTAGATGTGTTTATTTATTAAGTTCCTTTTTCCTAAAATCAATTCAACATTTATAGAAACCTTACTATTGGTCACTGTGCTATCATTATATAAATTCAGAAAAATACTTATTGGAAATTATAACTTCAGTGAACACATATCCCTGATTTTGATTTAAGATATTGATATATTTATCATCATATTATGAATTATCTAGCCATTATATTGAGGGGCTGGTTTCAAATAGACAGAACAAATTCCAGGCAGGTCTTTGGGTTCTCTTTGATGATTTTCTAGAGATTGGAAAAAAATTGATTGGGGAGTACATTGGCAAGAAAATAAGGTGACTTTACATATTACTTGTTGGCAATAGTTTTGAGGTACTGTCTAGGTAGAAAAAAAATTAATATATAATACTTAAAATTTTTAAATTTAATCTTGGGAGCTGTGAAAGCATTCATTCCTATTAGGCTCAAATCTCATTAACTTGTAGCATAGATAAAATTTACATGTATATGTTTATGTAAGAAAATGCACACATTTGTTATGAATGATTATGTATTTATACATATTTTAGATTTTAGATTATAAGAATAGATAAAGTTACAAGAAATTTTGAAAAGTTTCTATATTTGTCAGTCACTGCTTTTTTGTCACCAGCTTAAAACTTTGGTCCTCATTCTTTAGTTTCCTTATCTGTGAAATGGGGAAAATATTACTCATTCCATACACTTGATATAAGTCTTACATTAAGCTGTATATGCAAATTCTTAAATAGTGCCTATTATAAAACAAACTACTTTAGAAATTTTAACTATTATGATATGAGGAGGATAATTATAACTATTATTTTAAACTTGTATTTTGAACACGTGAGAAAAATATAAGGAATTTAATGCAGGCTTTCCGTTTTTAGATGTAGAAAATACTAAGGCTTAAAGAGACTAAGCAAGTTACCCACTCTCACAAAAAATTTGGAGGCAAATATTAACTTAGAACTAAGGCAAGGAGTTTAATTAAACCTTGACTTGCTCTACTACACTTTCTAACTACAGCACTAAGGAGTTCAACCTTTATTAAGGTTGCCTCTTTTTTTGTAAAGGTAACAAAAAGGTACAAAAAAATCAACAGCCTAGAAAAATTATACTTTTACTTTTAATACAGATTAATATAAATATAGTGTATAATATTACATTTATTTTGAATAATCTTGACATTGAAAATGGGTAAATATATGTAATACATATTTAAAATAATACTTTGGGTGTATTTTTTGAGAGATTTTCTTTGCAAATCTGTACACTTTTTTTATATATTGTTTACTTTTTTCAACCTTCATTTTGGGATAAATCACTATTATATTTCCACAAAGCACTTAGTTATGTCTTTGCTACATAATTTTAAAATTGTGTAATTAAAATTAACTCAGGAAAATTATTTTATATTAGTTTTTTCTATTATATAATTAAAATCATGCACTTATGTGTCTCTTAATTTGCTGTTCTATGTCACAGAATATATATCCTATTATAAAACTAATCACATAATTTATAAGGAAAATGACATGCTGACAAATTAAAAAGGGATAAAATAAGTATTTTTAAAAAATCTCATCATGCCACTGATCAAGCTTAATTTCCTCTTACCTTACCTACATCCATCTATTTAAAGGAGTCAAGGAGTTTAGAGGATTTATGATGTATCTTGTCATATGTACTCCACAAATAACCAAAGCATTAACAAAAGATTCCACAAGTACAGGTTAGATACTTGGTTCAATAAAAGTCTTGTTTTATCTTATATCAATTCAGGAACTAGGAAGAATTCCTATACTACATTGAAGAGGTCTAGATTCGATCCATTGCATTCCCTGTGTAATGTGACTACAAGAATGGAGAGATTATTTAATATTACTAATTGTTAGCTACACAGATGCTTACTGGCATTACTATTAAAACTATGCAAGGCAAATCATAGGATTAATGGTAAAAATTGCTATCAGTCTTTATTGCAGAAAAATAGTTGCTGGTAATTTTTATTTTGGCTTTTTAAATCAAACTTAATATCCTCTTAGTATTTTGTTAACCTAATTCTATTCAGTCTAAAAGTGATGAAAGCTTGTCATGAAACTAAAGTATCATTCTATTAATGGGCTTATTTTGCACAGAGATTTCATAAAAATGTAAGTTTAATTTTCCATTCAAAAGAAATTTTAATTGGTTCCTTGCCATTCTCTAAACATTTATGGAATTGCATTCCATTTTAGTACAAAAGAAATTTCATTATAGATAAGTTCATAAAAATCCTATCTTAATTTAGAAATAATTAAGTATAGCTTCTTTATAGAAAAAGAAACATACTAAATTCCTTACAATGTAGACGGAACTCTCTAAACACTGGCCCTGCTGCCTCTTCGTGTAAAGAATGCCTGCTATTTCATGTCCTCACATCAAAAATTGCTGCAATGAAATACTATCCTAATATATACAAACCCTGGGTTGTAACCACCAGTAATGGTGGAGGCTCAACCAACCAGAAGTCAGTCCTGCAGTCAGTGCTGGGTTGCCATGGCAACCAGTGCTTCCAGCTTCCACTGCAGGTGCAGTGCCCCAGCACTGACTGCTGAGCAGGCTGCTAATCAGGGCCAGAGAGAGGCCTGAAGAGAGAAGCAGGGACTGATCTGTTGCCTCTATGGCAGCTTTTGATCATCACTTGCCTCTCTCTTTCTCTCCCAGTCTGGCCAGCAGCCGCTTCTCCATTTCTCCATTTCTCTCCAGGCTGATCAGCCCCGCCTTTCTGATCAGGCCCTGTTTATAGGCCCAGAGACACTGACTGGCATAGAAACTGACCAATCAGAACCAAATTGGCCGGCAGAGGAGGGCTGTTGGAAGTGAGATCAGGCCGGCAGCGGAGGGCAGTTGGGGGTAACCAAGCCAGCAAGGAGAGGGCAGTTTGGGGCGAGATCAGGCCGGCAGGTGAGGACTGTTGGGGGCAACAAGGCCGGCAGGGGAGGACAGTTGGGGGCAAGATCAGGCCAGCAGGTGAGGGCATTTGGGGAGGATCCCACAGGTCAGTCGGACATTTCCCAAGGGGTCCCCAATTGGAGAGGGTGCAGTCTGGGCTGAGGGAACCCCCCTCCATGCACGAATTTCATGCACCAGGACTCTAGTATAAAATATTATCTGGAACGTTAGTTTTCAGATACATAGATACTTTAAACATTGAGGGTCTATTTTGTAATTCCTGTAAGAAGTGGTATGTATTAAAAGAAACTTTTGCCTTAGCCAGTTTGGCTCAGTGGATAGAGCATCAGCCCACAGACTGAAGGGTCCCAGATTTGATTCTGGTCAAGGTCACATACCTTGGTTGAGGGCTAGATCCCAGTCCTGGTCTGGGCTTGTGTGGGAGGCAACCAATTCATGTGTCTCACATTGATGTTTCTCTCTCTGTTTCTCCCCATCCCTTACACTCTCTCTCAAAAAAAAAAAAAATCAATGGAAAAATTTCCCCGGGGGAGGATTAACAAAAAATAGAGGAAACTTTCTTTACATTGGAAAAATTATACAAGCAAACAATATAAGTGAACAAAAGAGTACACTGAGTAGTCTTTCCTTCTCATTTATCCCCTCAGATGATTCTTCACAGAGGTGGATTTTTCTTCTGAAAGCTGTTGATTTTTACTGGGCAAATAGATAGCATGGTTAGTGCAAGAGGAAAATATGAGAAGGTTAGAGAGGAAGATAGGTAATCCCACATTATACCATCTGCTGTAACTGTGTCCTCCACTCGCCTCTGGATGACAGGAGATGTATTGACAGATCCCCTAACAGTGAAGGGTTCAAGGTGCAGAATAGTTGACTTAATTTAAGTCTCCATCCACAGGATAATTTGTAAAGCAAGATAATGAGGTGGTTAGGAGCATATATTTGACATAAGACTGAAATATGTTCTCATTCAGGTTTTGCCACATTGTAGATGTAAGAGCTTGGCAATTTGCTTAATCTCTCAAACCTGAATCTTCAATTCAAAAATTTTTATAAAAATCAAGTTTTCATGAAAATCAAATAAATTATGTATAAAAATACATAATGCATAATGCTCCTCAAATACTCAGCATATAAAATATTGTTTCTGTGCTGAAATAATGACTTGATGTTATTATAACTTGGAATTATAGTAGTAAATACACACACTATATTATCATAAAGCAGACATTAATATGAGTGACGGATATAAGCTTGTTATAGAAATGTTTTGTCCATTTCTTATTCTAAGGGTATTTATTCAAACACCTTTCATATTTTCAATAGTTTGGGGATGCATATTCAGAGAAATGATGTTTCCATATCACGTTGTGGGTACTAAGTAAATACCAGGTATAAGAATGAGAAGATATGATCGCTAATGATGTAACTCAATCATTACTCTGAAACCTGCAGTTATGTAGGGTACACTTATTGTGAACTCTGGGTTAAAAAAAAAGCCAGATCACTGTTAATTTTGCAGTAACTTGAATTTCAGAATTGTCGTTTGGGATCATTTTGACTGACTTTGGGCTTAAGGGGCATAAAGCCAAATGGACACTGGGCAGTGGGCAGTGGACGCAGAAAGAGATTTCACTGCTACAGACGCATAGGTCAGGGCTGGGGGAGCTCCTGCTCTGGGCTCAGTCCAGGACCAGGATTCCTCTGAGTCACACAGGGTCACCTTTGAAAATGGCTTCTTCACTCTGCAGCCTGTTCACATTTTGACCAGGCCTTGCACATCCTTCACACCTTGTCCTGATTCTCCATGGGAAGCCTCTCACATTCCTTCCGACAAAGGGGTCACATGTTTAAACTCAATATTGCAACTCTTACTATGCATGTGGCTTTTTTACAGAACACCTGCATGCTTCAGGAGGTACTCTCAATCATATTGGTTTAGTCAACTACTTACTTATTTTTTCTTTTCAAAATAAGTAGTAATGTGTTATTGTTTACAGCATGGAGAATATATAATTGGCAAGCTGGCAGCATAAATAATATATAACTTATATTTTCTATTAAATATTTGATTTTGCCACAGCTTAAGTGTGCCCCTTTATCCTACTGTTCTTATTCATTTAGCATTCTTTGTTCTTTGGTGTCCATATCCTATATCCTTTTCATTAAATGTATTTCTGAAGCTTTCTGCTAACTTAAAAAATAATATGAAAGTTTCTATATTTTAATATCATCTTCCATTTAAATTTTTTAATGACCTCTACCCTCTATTATGTTTTTACATATCTTGTTTAGCAAGCTTTCTTATAACCTTTGCTCTCTTTTACTTTCAGAAATGACTAACATTTTATATTTCCCATTACTAATATGGGGGAATTATATACTATTTGTATTCTTCAAGCAATTAATGTTTACTTTCAAATAACATTTAAATATCTCTCTCTTACAAAACTGAGAATAACTAACATTCAAAACTCCTACCAAATAAAAACACACACAGATATAATCATTATCCAAGTTTAATGATCCCACTCCAATCAGTGGTGCTCATGTTTCTTAAAGGGTTCTTGTTCTTAAGTTTTCTTCCTGGCTGATCTTCCTTGATGTTGAAACATTACCTGAAAATCTCTGCATACTCTCATGAAGAAATAATTCACGTTATTTTTTCTTTCTACTTTATTTCTGCTTCTCCTCGGGTCAGTTATTTCAGTCACATTATTTTTCTGTCCTCTAGTGTTTTTTCAAATGACTGATGATTTTAAACTAGTCATTTAGACATAAATCAAATCTTGGCTTTCTGAACTGCAGTCATAATATTTCTACCCTGGTTTGAAAGTCTGTTTCACACCTATTTTGTCTGTGTATGATTTAGCTGTGTGGTTTTGTGGA
>NW_006293386.1:571403-578661 GCF_000327345.1 Myotis davidii | reverse complement strand
AGTTTAGAGTTGCTCTCATGGAGGGGGTTTGAGCTTCCAATGAATTCCATCTGTGTTGTTGTTAAGTAGCAAGACTGTTCGGATTATACGTCCTGAGGAAAAGAGGCTTTGCACAAAGAGCATGTGCTGGCAAAATACCCAGATATTTGGTTATTTTCATATTTCAACAAATAGTTTAATTTTTAAAGAACATTAAGCTTTTTAGGATTTATTGGAATTAAATGGTTCTTTATTCTCTTACTCAGAGGGGTTCCTCAGCCCGGCCTGCACCCTCTCATAGTCCAGGAGCCTTGGGAGATGTTCAACAGATGGCTTAGGCCCTTAGGGGAGCAGGCCTAAACCGGCAGTCAGACATCAGCAGAGGCAGGAGAGGCTCCTGCCACTGCTGCTCTGCTCTCCAGGGTGAGCCCGGCTTCTGGCTGAGTGACACTCCCCCTGTGGGAGCTCATTTACCATCAGGGGCAGCTCCTATGTTGAGTGTCTGCTCCCTAGTGGTCAGTGCACATCATAGCAACTCGTCATTCTGCAATTTGGTCTATTTGCATATTAGCCTTTTTTATATAGGATAATAGACTTTATCTCTACAGAACATTAAGCTTTTTAGGATTTATTGGAATTAGATGGTTCTTTATTCTCTTATAATAGACTTTATCTCTATTTAGTCGAATCAGTTGTGCTCAGAAAGTGAATAGCTGGACTTACCTCATGTCTATTAACTTTTAAGGAAATAATAACAACAAGGAGCTACCTATTTGAGAAAGAAAGCATTTTCCAAAATTTCTTTTCTTTGCCATTTATTTTATGTCTTATGGTCTTTGTGGGAGTTCTTTAATTTGTTTAATTAAATAGCAATACCCTGATTAATACTTAATGATCTTTTTTAAATTTTTTTATGTCTATTAACTTTTAAGGAAATAATAACAACAAGAAACTACCTATTTTAGAAAGAAAGCATTTTCCAAAATTTATTTTCTTTGCCATTTATTTTATGTCTTATGGCCTTTGTGAGAGTTCTTTAATTTGTTTACTTAACTAGCAATACCCTGATTAATACTTAAGGATGTTGCCTGCCCCCCACCCTCCCCGGCCTTCCCGCTGCAATACTTAAGGATCTTGTTACTTTTTCAAGTATTTATCTTTCAATGCTTGATTTCTCTCCTCTGTGTATCTCAGAGAAGGAGAAATAAAGTCAAATGGCTAAGAACTCCTGTTCAGAATTTCAGGATTTTTAGCTTCTCAGTTATTCCGACTTAATTTTTCTTAGGTAATAAACCTGCATATCTGCTGTCCACTGGATTGGAAGGAATAACGGTTGAATCACAGGGAATTTTGTATGAACTGAATGTTTGTGTGCCTCCAAAATGCCTGTGTTGAAGCCCTCATTACCAATATGATGGTACTTGGAGGTGAGCCCTTTGGGAGGTAATTAACTATAGATGAGGGCATGAGGGTGAGATCATCCTGATGGGATTCTTGCCCTTATAAGAAGCCCTAAGCACTCACACATACCTAGGAAGGCCATGCGGGTTCAGCAAGAAGGCAGTTGTCTGCAAGCCAGGAAGCACAACGCCCATGCTAGCCCACTTCTCTCAGACTCCCCGCCTCCGTAATCATGAGGCAATGCATGTCTCCTGTGGAAGCCACACAGCCTGTGTACTTTGTGTGGCGGCCCGGACTGACCAAGACAGATGGGCACACTCACCCGCTGCCTTGATTCCTTAATCAACTCTTATTACGAGGACCCAGAAACACATCCAGCAAGAGAGTTCACCAGGCTTGAAGCACGGTGCGCTGAGATGCTACCATTTCTAGGCTTTTAACAGAAAAACACATGTTTATTTTTTTGGTTTGTTTCTTTGTTTAATTATGGTGACTCTTGAGTCAAAATACCCTCTCTATTTCCACCCAGTGATATAAAAGCCACTTTTATCATACAAATTTAAGACCTCAGAACAACTCTGATTGTAAAGACTGCATTATTTTTTTTAAAATGTTTGTCTCCTGTACTTATTATATAGATCTTATATAACATAGTATGCCTTCTAATGAAAGAAAGAAAAAGAAAGAAGAAAGAAAGAAAGAAAGAAAGAAAGAAAGAAAGAAAGAAAGAAAGAAAGAAAGAAAGAAAAAGAAAGAAAGAGGAAGGAGGAAGGGAAGGAAGAAAAAAAAACATGGTATAGTTTCTTTACTGGCTTCATCTTATATCTCCAGACTTACTAATTTTTTTCTCATATATTATAACTTTACATAAAAATATTCTAGAAATGTAAGCACATACGTGTGCAAAATCATAAAAACAGTACATATGTATGATGTGCAAATTGCTGGCCCCAAAGGAATCTAATTAGTAGACTATTTTGAGTATCAAAATCATTTTGGCTGCTTTCACATTAGACATTTCTGCAGCATTTATTAAAGAATGTTGGCATCCCATAGTGAGTGAATCAAGTAGATTTCTAGTCTATTTCTTTTATGTTTGACTATATAAATATAGCAATAGGAACCCATTACCAGGCTTCTTAATAATAATTAAATATAAACTTTACAAAAACTAGTAAATTGGCCGAAACCGGTTCGGCTCAGTGGATAGAGCGTAGGCCTGCAGACTGAAAGGTCCCAGGTTCGATTCAGGTCAAGGGCATGTACCTGGGTTGTGGGCACATCCCCAGTGGGAGCTGTACAGGAGGCAGCTGGTCGATGTTTCTCTCTCATCGATGTTTCTAACTCTCTATCTCTCTTCCTTACTCTCTGTGAAAAATCAATAAAATATTTAAAAAAAACACTAGTAAATTGGTAATCAATAAAATATATATATTTTTAAAAAACTAGTAAATTGATGTATAGTTACTTGTTTGTGGGCTGCATTTAAGATGCTGGGGTGCAATCTACATCAAAGCACAGGGATAGACATAGATATTGACTCTGTGGTGGTAATTCTCAGGAGATGGTTTTTAGAAAGCCACAGATTACTACTACGTCTATATCGCCATATCATCGAGCATTTATTGATCTTTGGCTAAATAAGCATACAAATAATGATACATGGGTCTTTCACTGTTACCAGTGGACCTAAATTACATGTTTGAGGTCTAGAATCTTAAATATTCATAATAATGCAAATAAATAGCTATCCATTTTTTCAGCAAGAAGTCACTGTTGCTCCCTACAAATTCATTGATGTCTTTGTAAAATCTCAGTGGCTTGAAAAGAAAACATGAAAATATAATTGCATGTTAAAAATAGGTAATGGCAAAGAGAAAACAAGAGGGAGGTACCATTTTCAGGGTTTTACAATGGGTGAAATCAGAGGTACGAATAGACCAGGTTTCTTTTTATCTAGGTTATTTGCAAAAATAAGAAATCTAGAGAGTCATGGACAGTAAAATATTTTTAAAAAATACATAGGAATGTTACTCCTTCTATCATGATTTTGGCCGCTACTAAAGGTAGTAATTTTATTACAGGAAAAGTATGAACAATTAGGGGAAATATATTAAATTGAACAAATAAACTAATCTTCATGAGAAGGCTTTCTTATGGAATTCAATTTAACTTACATTAAATAAAAGAAATGTGTATTGAATTAACAGATTTTTAAATGGTGATAGTGATACCATAAAGACAGCCAGCACTTGTGGAATATGTCTGCTCTTTCTTCTCTTTAGCCTATTCTCCCTACCAATTACCCAACATACAATATGTCAAATTTCCACAAATTTTATGTACTAGGTATCACCATAAGTGGATGGTCTGTTTTTCCAAGCCTCCCTTTCTCTTTTCTAGCTATGCAGGTGTGATTTTAGGCAATGTGTGTGAAGCGTCAAAGATTACATATGAATTAAGAGCAATATGCATCAAATAGCAATCTATTTCTAAAATTTCTGATACTTCTACTTTGGTACAATGCTCAGTCCCTTTTCATCCAAATAAATATATGAATTCTATCTAAAATGCTTGATATTAACCCATATGGTTGATATATGAAAGATGAGAATTAGAAAATATATAACATTTTATGACAAAAGAATCTTCTTGACTTACATTAAAAAAATTAGCTAACCTAATAAATCAGGAATTGGATGTGCGTGATTAGGTCCCTTCATTATCAATATACAAATTAATAATAAAAAAGAAAAATTATTAGTTTTATAAAAGTATTCTATGTCTGTCCACTTCAATATGCTTATAATCGTATAACTATTGTTCTTGCTGAATGTATTTTACTATTTGGCCATGGTGCACTGATAGAAATCCTTGCAGTAAATAAGATCCTTTCATAAAAGCTTTCTACTTTTCTGGAGTCAGACTGTCTGGTTCTTAGTATCCAATTCATGACCCATGGAGACAGTCAACAACAAAAAAATAATATTAAGAGTGACAATTCACCACAAAACACATCATGAAAAACAATGGCTAAACTAATGATATCATATTCAAAGACATTTAATGAGAAGCAGACATTCTAGCCATTGTGTGTCATCCGACTATTCCACCATACCTCAGACTTTTCACAAATGTTCACTTAGAGTGCCTGGCAAAGACAGAATACAGATGTGAACATTATGGAAAACTTATGCTGTTTTGGACTAAAGTATAGGACTGTCTTTGAAACTTGCTGACAAGAAAATTCATAAGGAATAAGGAGAAAAGCAATAAAAACTAATTTAGGACATATATTTTGGTATATAAAGAGGAGGCTTTTTAATTTAGTGCGGCCTTAGTGGAAAGACCAAACCACCCCCAATTTAATACATCTTCTTCATGCAAACCATAGGAAAGCCAAGTCATTGTTTTTAAAGATCATTACTTTAAATTCTAAGGAAGAAAGAGAGTGGGTTGCCAAATTAGAAATTCCAAATATAGAGAAGTGATAAAACAGGAACATCTGAACACATCAAAGGATGAAATGTCTACTGGCTGCAATTTCCTACTTGGTACAGCAGACAATAGAGTTCTAGGAACTTCTTTCTGGAAGAAGTTGTGGCAGATAGAATATATCACCTTCATTCCTGCATAAATCATTGTAACAAATATGCCTCTAAGAAAACATACTCCCATGGTCTGATCTATTGTGTAAACATTATTTTACCTACTGGATATATTTAAACAGCTGTAATAAAAGCTATACTTTCACCACGTTAAAATAACACTATCTGAAGAACAAAAGTTGACTGCAATTATATTTCAATAAATACCTTAATAATAAAATAAAAACATATAAAAAAACATTCAAAGATGTATTTTCTGTAGAAAGAAGATACAATATTTTACACTAAAGTGATATTTAAGATCATTTTAGAAAGTAGTCTAATTTATTAGGTTATTGTTTTAAGAAAATCAGATTTACACAAAGAAGGAAAGATCATAGAATAAATGAAAGTAAAATCAATTTTTCATTTTTCATATATATATATATTTTATAACATTGATCAGTAGAACAGAAATGAGATCATAAGTAGACAACACAAATATAGACCACTGATCTTTGACAAAGGAGCACAGCAATAAAAAAGACAGAATATTATTTCCAATAGATGCTACCAGAGAGGAATTGGATATTAATATTCAAAGTACAGAATAAATATATATACAAACCTTAACAACTTCCATAAAAATATCTCAAAATTATTCATAGAACTAAGTTTAAAATGCAAAAATAAGTTAAATTTGGTAGAAAACAGGAAAAAGAAAGATGACCTTGAGTTTGGCAATGAGCTTCTAGATACAATGCTGAAAGTACAATCTATATGGAAGAGGTATTGATAAAATATAATTTCATTAAAATTACAAAATTATGCTCTGTGAAAGACATTGTTATTAGAATCAAAAGCCAGGCCCCCGATTGGGAGAACATGTATTCCAAAAACATTTTTGATAAAAGATTTTCGATCAAAATAAGGAAATAACCTTTAAAATTCAACAATAAGAAAAGAAGCAATTAAGTTAAAAAAAATTACAAAACAGGTAAAGAGCATTTCAGAGACCTCACCAAAGAATATATAGTTATGAAATAGACATATGATAAAGATGCTCCACATCATATCTTATTACAAATTTGTGAATTAAAACAACAATGAAATACCACTACGCAACTATTACAATGATCAAAATGTAAAAGAAAAAAGACCTATCTTACAAATTTCTAGCAAGAATATAGAGGAATAGAAATTCTCATTCATTTAAGAGGGAATATAAATGTAAGACTTTGGTAGACAGAGGTGACTTTCTTCTCAGGTTGTTATATTTAAAATACACTTTATACTTAATTATAATATTTTCTTTATCTCATTTTTATTTAGCATTATTTCAGTTACTTAATTTTATTGTCACAAAACTGATTTTTGTTAAAACTTTTTGTCTAAACTTACTTGTTGTTCAACTGAAGATAAAATCATTATATGAAAAGAAATGTTTGTAATATTTCATATGAGAGAGTATATCCCCCCCATATATATTGGGAATGATGTTATCCTTATTAAATTACATATTAAAATATTTCTTTTCTTAGATTCTTAAATTTGAATTATTTGTGAAAATGAGATCACAGAGCCCAATATTTACATTCTAAATTAAACTTTATTGAGAAGAATATTCTATTGACAACCATTTTTTGTGTTATATACAAACTAGAGGCCCAGTGCATGACTTCATGCACCAATGGGGTCCCTCAGCCTGGCTGCGGTATTGGGCCAAAATCAGCTCTCCGACATCCCCCGAGGGGTCCCGGATTGCAAGAAGGTGCCAGTCAGGCTGAGGGACCCCACCAGTGCACAATCAGGGCTGGGGAGGGACACGAGATGTTGGCCAGCCAGGGAGGGACTGCAGAAGGGCTCCAGGGTGTTTCTGGCCTGCCTCGCTCAGTTACGATCTGCCAGACCCCAGCAGCAAGCTAACCTACTGGTTGGAGTGTCTGCCCCTTGGTGGTCAGTGCATGTCATAGCGACTGGTTGACTGTCTGCCCCCTGGCGGTCAGTGCACATCATAGCGAGCAGTTGAGCGGCCTTAGCATATCATTAGCATATTATGCTTTGATTGGTTGAATGAACGATGGGACAACCTGACACTTAGCATATTAGGCTTTTTATTATATAGGACTAGAGGCCTGGTGCACAAAAATTTGTGCACTCGATGGGGGTGGGGGGGTCCCCCAGCCCGGCCTGTGCCCTCTCACAGTCTGGGACCCCTTGGGAGATAACGACCTGCTGGCTTAGGCCTGCTCCTGGGTGGCAGAGGGCAGGCCCAATCCCTAGGTGCAGCC
>NW_006293386.1:556913-571322 GCF_000327345.1 Myotis davidii | reverse complement strand
AGTTGCATATAGCCCTGATTAGCCAATGAAAAGGGTAGCGTCGTACGCCAATTACCATTTTTATCTTTTATTAGTGTAGATAGTATTTTGTTAGAAAATGTATTAAATGAGTTTTGTTTGTATTAAATGAATACTTATTTGCAAGTATTCATTGTCATTAAAGAGTCACTCCAAATTCATACCAAAACCACTAAACTGTATATGTAAATATTAGCCCATTCAATTTCTAGCCATTTGAAATGAACTTTTCAAAGACATTATTTAACTAAAATTTAGTTAAATAAAAATGTTCTCTTCTGCTCTATGACTACGAAGCTACCTCAGTACTGTGTGAACACAGGGCTCAGTTCAAGGAGAGGACTCAGAGATCACATGGCCTGTGTAGCTGTGTGTGTGTGTGTGTGTGTGTGTCAGGAGGAGGCTAAATAAAAGAGGACACTTCAAGGGTAACAGTTTTGAAAACAATTATTTGGGTTTGGAATGATTGATGATTTGAGGAATTCAACATATAATTTATATAGTTCAAGATGGTTAAATGAGTTTTATTTTTACTTTAGAATAAAATAATTATAAATTATAGGACTTTTACATTCTGGGTAGGGCTGCAAAAATCCATCAACAGAAGATGCCATGAGAGAAGGATTTTGAAAGCTATGCCTTTTCAAAGGCGGGGGAGTAATATTCCCTTATTCAGGGACTTCATGGATGTAGAGCCTAGGTGGACCCATGACACGAGTGTGTCTGCAGAAGACAGTGGATTCCTATTCATCCCACAGACTCTGTGAAGTGAGGTATTCATCCATAGTTCTATTTTGGATGTGCAGGCAGGCACAATCAGAGGCTTGAGGAAAGAGTTGAACAGGAAAATGCATTTTTAGTTCCACCTGTGCTGTTGTCTTCTTGCCAATGCTGATTATAGGAAATTACATAGTTTGAGTCTTCAAAAAACATGAACTTCAAAAGATCAGTAAGAGTAAGACATTCACAGTGAAAGCATAGAGTTAATATTTATAAGGCAGATGAAAGAATTTTCTGTAGTGAAAGTACAACTTAGTTACCTAAAAGTTAATCAATATATTTTAATTTTTTTAAAAAAATAGAAAGAGATCCCAGACATCTAGTTTCCTCTGTAAACTAGAGAATTTCTTAGTGGAAAATTTTCCACAAAACTGAAGTTGGCTGTCTTTGTGCCTACCACCTCACATACCAGAACCCTAATGCTCTTGATTTCAATCTTGCTGATTTTCCTATATATGCAATCTGGTTAAACTGTCATTATGTTTGACAGCGTCTAGAAAATTCCTAAAATGGTCTTCCCATGACTTTATTCTACATTGTACCAAACTAATATACTTGCTCATTTACTAAGTCTCCTAAGTACTGGCGTTCTCACTTATTTCCATTACTTTGAGTGCTAAAGACTTCAACAGGTTTAAGAGGCATAACACACACTTATCTGTGCACACGGGCAACGATGTTATAAAGTTTATCAGCAGAGTTTTATGAACATCTCTATTAAATCACTCCGCGAATATCATTGTTTTATATAAGCATGAAAATTAGTTTAATATATATTAAACTCACTTTCTTTGACAGTTACTGATAAAAACTGTTATAAAGGGCATGTAATAGATGCCTTCTCTAATTCATATTATTACAGAAGGAGAAAAGAATTATGATTAAAAAGAAACACTAATTGATATCAACTATACATCTCTTCTGTGATGTTTGGCATAATGATTTTCCCATAAGAAAATATTGCGCATGTCAAGGAACTGCTGTGAGAATATACAATATACATATTTTTGAAATATGTATTGATGAAGTGCACAGGACACTGCATGGGATGTAAATAAGAGTTTAATAAACAGTTGCTGTAACTAAAAGCACTGCACATTTATCTGTAAGTTGTCTTTTGTTGATATGAAAACTCATCTAATGAAATCAGTTTCCAATAAAGAATATCTCAAGGAAACTGTTATTAAAATCAAGTTATCATATTAATATCTTTAGAAACACTGGAGTAGCCACCTTGATCTAAAAAAATGCCATGAATTATTTACACAGTATAGATAAAATAGAACTCAAATGTGAAAGCGGGACAAGAGGCCGATTATTTTATTTTTCCTTATTTATTTTTCCAATTGCACCAAACATATCTGCTAGAAAGGAAAAAGGTTAAGTTGCATTCTAGATTCAAGTTACTGGTATACACATGCCTGGAGTTATAGAAATATTAAATCTTACTAGCTAACTGCGTTTTTCAAGCGAATAAAAAGAGATGAATAATGTAAAATCGTTTTCTTATATAAGATGGGAAGAAGCAGATACATTGTATCCATGGAAAGATGTATATTTATGGCCTTCATGCTCTGCTGTAGCCGCGCAGTTGTTAAGCTATTAGCTTGCACTCTCACTTGAAAGATAACAGCTGGCAGATCTGGCCGACTTGAAGCTGCCAATCATGTAGAGAGCTGCATTTGTCTTGATTAAATAAGCACCAGTTATTAAGCTTGGCCTTGACATTAAGGAGAGCCCGTGGCTGTGTGTAGACGGCTGGTGAGGTCTGTCTGCCCCAGAATGACACATCAGTCCTGATGTCTCTGTTCCAGTGAGAGGCCAGTGAGAGGGTTCTGGACATCATTAGCCTGCCTCCCCTCAGTAGCAGCACTCTAAAAGCCACTTTCAGCCTGAAAATGAAAATATCACTTAGATACTAAAATAATTCCTTATATTCAAAGGGCAACATCATGTCAAATTTAACTAAAAACAATATTTTAAGTTCCAAATAACGTTATTACTATTTTTTTTTTTTTTTGGCCAGAGGAATTCGAATGACCGATGAAAGTTTGCATTTGTCACATGTACATACCAGAGAGAAGATATAAATATCCTTACACATGTGAACCATTCATTTAAAAGGCTGTCTGTTTAGAATGCTGTGATGGTGCTAAAGCTAGAAATTGAATATAACCAATTCCATGAGGAAGAATAATAATTTGTTTGAAATACACATTTTCTGCAATCATTTGTCTAGTTAATGTTTGCCACCAAAATAGGATAATCAATGCCAATTGAAAAATTTCCACTTGTCCAAATTAATGTATATGTTTGTCCATTGGGTGTTATATTTTATAAGATAGATTTCTAAATGGTATGGTGTTTCAAAATCTTAATGTATTCTTCATTTCTTGCTAACAGGGGTCCTCAAACTTTTTAAACAGGGGGCCAGTTCACTGTCCTTCAGACCGTTGGAGGGCCGGACTATAGTTTAAAATAAAAACTATGAACAAATTCCTATGCACACAGTGGCGGCAAAAACACCCGGCGGGCCGGATAAATGTTTTCGGCGGGCTGCACGTGGCCCGCGGGCCATAGTTTGAGGAACCCTGGCTTAGTAGTACTGGTTTGAATCATAACATTGTATGGAAAATATATCATAAATTGTGATTGGACTGTGGTTATTCATTTGAACTTTCCAACAGTCATTCTAAGAAGTATAGAGAGCTATGTGTCTGTCTTATCGAAGAACACTAGGGAAGGCAATGTAGAAAGGAAAAAGAAAATTAAAATTTTACTTTTCTGTGATTCTTTAGTCTCGTGTCTTAGTTAAAAGTGAGGTAGACATTATATGCACTTTTTTATTATTCAAAATATTGTCAATGAGAAAGAAATAGAGAGACAATGGGGCATACCAATGCAGCAGTTTTGATGAACACTAATTGGTGAATTTAACTAACATCTTGGTGCCACATTACTCACTGTCTTGAGATATGTGAAACTAAATTTTTCATAAGGTTGAATTATACTATTATAATATATGCTTTCCCTGTGCAGCTTTCTGATCCTCTGCAAACTTGGGTTATTCTATTATGTAGATATGAGCAATATGTAATGTAAAAGGTGTTATCAATGTTTATATAGGCACATTTCCAAAAATCTGATTGACTCTTTAAGTTAATACATAGATAAAATTCAGATAATTAAATTCAAAGAAAGCTTTTGCCTGAAAAATTCAAATTAGTTAAGACTTTGTTTCAAAATTAACTCAGTAATTGATATAACTTTTTTATTTCATATTCAAACACAAATCAGAATCTAGATTCTTAACTAATAACATACTAATATAGTTAGTATCTCACACTTCCAACTTCCTTTATTTCAATATAAATTGTCAAGTTTCAACTACAGTTTCACAAAGTTGTGACACCTAAATCTAAAGCATTAAAGCTTTGGGAACTTTATTAATTTACTTTATATTTGCTCATACTTTTAAAACATGTATCAAAAGAAAGTCATGTATAATATGGCCATGCTTTTAAGACTATGAATTGGGTATTAAAGACTAGTTTAAGTTTTATATTCAAATAGATTTCAAACAGTATTTATTTGAATAAATAAAATCGTAATTTTTAAAATTTTACATGTTTTAAACAAAATGCTTCGAATATATATTTAGTAATACAGTTGGAAAATGTGGTAAATTATAAATTTTATAAAATACAATACTTCAAATTATAAAGGGAACATTTCCTAGTATATGCAATGATTGATATATTTTATGCTTATTAATTATACAACTTTGATATTCTCTGCAATGGAAATTGACTATCATGTAAGTATATTTATATTTCAATATAATTATAAAGAAAAATAAATTTGCATAACATAACCATGCAAATATTATTAACAGGCATTAAATATACATATTAAGAATTATGAAAAGCGTATACTCTTGAGACACAATATCATCCAAATTATTAAATACAAAAAATAATTAGTTAAACTACAATTGAAAACATTATTTATCATACTTAACATATCAGGTAAATTTGAGAAAATGAACAAAATACTTCAACAAGTTTTATGCAGAAGATTTAAAAAGATATTTACAATACTTCAGTACATGTCTACAGTGAAGAAATTTTAAAAGCAAAACCAAAGGCAATTCAATGAACATAATATTCCTTTATATGTTTTTGGTATATTTATTTAACTAGGTTTTATAAATATGCATTTTTTATTATTCCAATTTTTACATTTACTAATAATCTCTTGGTGAAAATACACTTTTGGCACATGAATGGTATCCTTGATTCAAAATATATGTATATTTAATGTTAGAATAGATAGTGCAAGTTGCTTTCCAGGGAGGTTGTATCAATTTATACTCTCATTAACAATATAGCATAACCCCTGAATTACTACCCCCTAAAATCTCTAAGGTGATGTTTAGTGTTTCGTGTTAATTTTAGTTAATTCTCTCTAAAATTAACTTTTAAAAATAATGATTTGTCATTTTCTTGTTTTTGTAATGTTATTTTTAAGCATAAGATTGGCAGTTTATTGACAGATTTTGATCTCATTATTTAGAGTATCTAACTTTTGTCAGGTTTGAAAAACTTTTTTACTAGACTTATAGAAGTGGTAAGAACATATTTGACTTTTTGTTTTATAAAAACTTGTTTCATTAGAAATACTCTTTGGATGCAGAAGATTCTTAAAGTAATAATATAGTGGAAGGAGGGAAATAGTACCTATATAATTTTTAAAATTTGTTAATGTTTTCATGTTGAAACAAATAATTTTTAATCCCAAAATAAACCTGACTTTATTCATTCAAAAAAAAGTGTTTTCTTATTCTTTCTAATTGACTTCTAAATTCAATATACACATTAATATATGATCAGTGTGTCTCCCCTACTGACTGACAGGTATTAAAGTTAGACTCAGTATTTTGGGATTAGTAAAAAAAAAAAAAAAAAGCTGAGGTAAGCTTCTACATTCCTTCTCTGATTCTTGGACACAAACCTACAGAATTATTTCAGAGAAGAGGAATTTCAGGATCAAAGAATATGTGTATTTGATAGTTTTGAAAATTATTTCAAAATTGCCTTTCTAATTATTTTACCACTTTATGTGTGAATTATTTAAGGAAAAATAAAATATTTTATATTTTGAATATCTATCAAATACTTAATTCAAGTTTACCTTGAATGCATCTTAAGAATGTCTTCAAGTAGGTTGATGTTCACTTTGAATCTATTTTTTGAAATATATATACTGCTTTTGAAATACAACTGCTGTGCATATGAAGTTAGTGGATATATTACTTTTTGTTTTAGCAGTTTATACATTTTTTTATTTTGTAACAGAAATTTATACCATCTTAGTTTTCTAAGTATAATATAATTCTTTTGAAGAATTAAAAGAATCTTCTTACTATCCATATTTCATAGTTCTCATTTATCTGTTCTAAATGCATTGGCTAGTCGAGTCAGAATAATATCACTTAATTGTCTGGTAGGCTAAATTCTTGATCTAGCTGTAGTGTGGATAATGCTTAATACTTGTGTTTTCTCATTTAAAAAGTGGCTTTGGGGTTAAAAGAATAACTTTTTTCTTATACTACTGAGAATATAGTCATGTATTCCAAATTTATTGAAGATATGTATGTGTGTGCGCATATGGGTGTGTTGACTTGATCTAGGATTCTTACCACCAGACCAAGAATGTATGTAATTATATATTCCAAATGGCACCTTTTGTAGGCTCCCCATCTGTTTCAGTTCTAAAGACCCTGTAATCAATTAGCCTTCTCCACAATTCTCTGCTGATCAGAACACTCTGATAACTAGTCTGTCCCGATGGCCTAGTTATGGTAATTTCACCCACCATTTATTCTACTGGGCTCTGTGAAGGTTAAGTGCTCCTACCAACTGGCTCCTACCACTCAGAATGCTCATTATTCCATTGAAAACGGGGAGTCCAATTCCATTGCAACATCTCCTAAAATCCTCTCTTGCCTAGAAGGAACAAAAAATAAACCCAGAGATTTCCAGAGATGATGTTCCATTTCCTTAATGCATTTCTTAGTTTCTTCATTTTTCCATGCTGAAGGAAACATATTTCACATCCTACTGTGAAATACAGTTGAATAGGGAATTCCTGAGCATAAATTGTACCCTCGTTGTTAAATCCATCGTCAGTTAACCAGCCTAGAGACTATTAATGTCACTCACAATTTCTGAAGTCAACACATTAAATCCCATATCATTAAGACAAGACTTTGCTTCCTCTTTGTTAGTCTAATCGTCTTAACATCACTCTCCTACATGGTCCTCTTTCTCTTGCTGTCACAAATTGGTAAGGTTCTGCAACCCTCTCAAAACACAGACGCCTTCTCTCTGGGCTGTGCTGATACTTAATTTTTACAGTAGCTGAGAGATTGGTAGATACGAAAGGCAACTGACATCCCTTTATGACACAACTGCTCCAGTTAAAATCATTCAAATGTATTTATGCAGGGGAAAACTCAAATGGGAGGCAGGACATGTCTGGGATAATTGAGGATTGTCTGCCCCATCTGGATCCACGCCATGTCTCAATCCCATTCTTTAAAGACCCAATACTCCTCGAATATTTGATCATCTCAATCCCTAAAGCTCATTGCTAGAGTCTATGTCTAAACTACTTCTGGTATAAATTACCGAATCATTGGATATTGAATAGGAAACGATGGAATACTCAAATAGGTATGAAGGGAATATTGACAAGGATGTGGCATTGTTTAAGGGGATTGAAAATAGTAGCTAAGGCAACCCAGGGCTACCAAGAAGCACCTTTGCACCTGAAGTACCAGGGAGACTTGTGGACGTGAGCTTTCTGACAAAAGCTGCCATCTCCGGTAGATTAGTTTCTGTTAGGCGAAGGGCTGCCATGTGAAATGTCCAACCTTTCTCTCCTTCCATTAGAGGCCCCGCTATTTCTTCTCATTAGCCCAGCCTTATCACAGAAGGCAAAGGTGTTCTGTGGATAAAAACCAAAAATACCAGCCTCCCAGGAAAACCAAGAGGTGAGGAAGAGGCCGGGGGGGAAGGGAGAACATGCAGCCCAGGGGTACTCAGCCTGTCTCCAGTGCCTCTTGCATCTTCTTTGGGATCCAGAGAAGCTCTTGCCTTTGACTGGCCTAGCAACCTTCCTGTTGTTGCCAGCATGGGATTTAGGGGTTGTCAGTTTATGGTGTGCCACTCATTTTCTGTTAAAATGATAATGGCTCTTCCATATTTGAATGATATGTATAGGTTTTGTTCTGTGTTTTAACTCATTTTTTTTTCCTGCATGCTCCATGATCTATCTTCACTGCTTTTGTCGGCCACATTCCTTTGTATTGGGGGAGGGTCTGCACTTCAGCTGTTTCTGGAATGTTTCTCTTGTGTTCATATGAGATAGAGAGAAGTGCTGCTTTTATACCACTGTAGGCCAGAAGTACTCCCGCCCTATTTGATATGGTGACTACATTATAGTACATCAAGTGTGTCAGTATCCCTTCAGTTAACCATAGGCCAAATTAAACTATTAGTAAATCAAAAGAAGCTCAATTAGAATTCATACAAACTGGCATCAAGAAATGCTTTCAGATGTTATAAATTTGAATTTCATTATCTACTCAAGGCTATTTGCCCACAACAAAATGAGTATGCTCTTCAGTGACCTCAATATATAGGGGATCCCCAAAAATGTATACACACACTTTGAATAATTCTAAAGGCAGTGTTTATTAAAATACATTTCATTTTCAAAATTAAGCTACCAGCTATTAAAGTGTGTATACATTTTTGGGGGTACCCAGTATATGATCTGAAATCCTCTGGTATGTTTTCATATGGTATAAAATTTAGTGAGTTTTCAATTTAGAATTCAGGTCTGAATTAAGTGTGGAAAATATTTATTTTGAATTAAAATTAATTAGTTATTTAGAATTAAAATTACAAGATTCTTTAATAGGCCAAATTTTAACATTACCATTATGTTATATAGCAATTATTTTAAAAATGTCAATACTATGGATAGGATTCACTTAAACTTTTCTAAATTTAATTTTAAATAGCCTTGCAGGTGGAAGTCTATTATCCACTAAGGAAGCATTTACACTCTTCAAAATCATCAGGTTTAACTTCTCTGTTGGCTGAGTTCTCAAGACTAGCACAGTTTTATTCAGAATAATGATTGCTTTCTTGACTGTTACCATGATGGGCACAGAGAGCCCATTTAATAGTCATTATGCCAATGACTCTGTAAACCAAAGAATATTAATACATAGCCCTTGTCCTTATATTATACTGAATGATACCTACATCCTCTTAATCAAGTGATTAAATAGCTTGAATGTATTTTTGTATTTTGGCTCTTAAAATGTGTAAATATATTCTTATTAAATATGCATATAAAAACTAATTATTGCTACTTATGATTTTATATGATGATGAGATCACAAGTTATGAAGTCATTCTAATTCTAGTACTTATCTGTTTTGTGTTTTATTTTCCTATGCCAAATCCTAGAAGAGGAAGTTGTCATTTCATTAGCTTATGATATTTTTCAAAGTAACAGATAAAAGGTATATAAAATTGTCCTATATACAAATAAAGTTTGCTCTTCAAACTGAGGTATATAGATCATTTATCATGTTTGATAATCAATTCCTAGATTGCTATCAACCTTTTAATTTACTTTTATGGGCTTATACAGTATAAATTAACTTTATGTTCACAATGGGAGATACACCCTGTATTTGTAGTAAGATTTATTCTACTGAAGTAAATAGCATGTATTTTTTTTTAATTTTATTGTTGACACTATGACAGATGTCCCCCATTCCCTCCCCCGCTTGCTCACCTCCACCCAGTTTCCACCCCCTCTTCCCCTGTCCTTCACCACACTGTTGTCTGTGTCCATGGGCTATGCAGATGCATTCTTTGGCAAATCCCTTCACCTTCTTGTATCCAGTCCGTCTCATCCTCCACCCTGCCCCCCGACATTTGTCAGTCTGTTCCATGGATCCATAATCTCTGGTTGTATTTTGTTCATCAGTTTCTTTTTATTTTGTTCATTGGGTTCTTCGTATTAGTGAGATCATATAGTATTTGTCTTTGTCTGACTGACTGATTCTGCAAATATTTTTTTAAAATATTTTTATTAA
Organism: Myotis davidii; assembly: GCF_000327345.1. Classification (NCBI taxonomy): domain Eukaryota; kingdom Metazoa; phylum Chordata; class Mammalia; order Chiroptera; family Vespertilionidae; genus Myotis; species Myotis davidii. The sequence continues at coordinate 561,340 of NW_006293386.1, read as the reverse complement.
TTTAAGAGAGGAAAGAAGAGGGAGAGAGAGATAGAAGCATCAATGATCGGCTGCCCCCTGCATGCCCCACACTGAAGATCCAGCCTGCAATCCGGGCATGTACCCTGACCTGGAATGGAACTGTGATCTCCTGGTTCATAAGATGATGCTCAACTACTGAGCCCACGCCAACCAGGCCCACATGTATTTTTAAAGGTTGTCTCCTGGTATTAGTGAAATATGCTCTTAGATTCTTTAACTGGAAGCTGCATTAGTTGTTCTTATTACAATCAGCCATCTATTCAGATGTTCAAACTCTTTAACACACTAAAAGTAGGCTATATTTTAGGTTGATGAATATTTCAGTGATAAAGATATTTTTGTCAATGTCATTGAAAAGATGAATTACTCTAGCCTACTTAGACTATGGCAATAATTAGAGAGCTCAAGCAAAATCACATATTCTTAAAACTTTCAGGTAGAAATGTGTATATATTTACCTTAAAATTATAGTATATTTAGGATGATTATCCTCTCTCAGTTATGGGATATCTGACCCACAAGTCTTATTCTTATTTACCTTCTCATTAATTTGTCTATTTTTTTTATAAAGAAGGTCACATTCACTTCTAATTATTAATGATTTCTATCTTCTCTATGATCTCCTTAATAAATAATTATTAAAAAATAGAAAACCAATGACTATCTACATGAGGGTAGACTCTTAAATCTCCAAAATGAGTTGATGAAATGGAAATGGGTCCTGACTAGGCATTGCATTCACGGCTCAGCTGGGCAATTTCTACTTTTTGATAAGCTCTCAGCTGGAAAATATTTGCTTTTTATTGATCTAAGATTTTCTAACCATCTCTTTTAATCATGCAGCAAACCAGATTATAGAATAGTCAACATTATTCACAATTTTCAAATCAAAAGAAAAATAACTAAATAAAAAATTAAATACTTTAGATAATGATATATAAACTACCCATTTGGAGGACAATGGGTTGTCATTATATCTATATGTGAAAAAGAAAAATACTGTTGACCATTAAACAGCACGGGTTTGAACACCAAGGGATCACTTATACAGGTTTTTTAAAATATATTTTTATTGATTTCAGAGAAGGGAGAGGGAGAGATTTAAACATCAGTGTTGAGAGAGAATCATTGATTGGCTGCTTCCTCATGTCCCACAATGGAGACTGCAACCCAGGCATGTGCCCTGATTGGGAATCGAACTATGACCTCCTGCTTCACAGGTCGAAACCTAACCACTGAGCCATGCTACTCAGGCTTTCAACAAATACTATAGTGCATTTTCTCTTCCTTATGATTTTTTTTAACATTTCCTTTTCTCTAGCTTATTTATTATACAAATATAGTATATAATACATATAACATACAAAAACATGTTAATCAGTTATTTATGTTATCTGTAAGGCTTCTGGTCAATGGTAGGTTATTAGTATTTAAGTTTTGAGGGATTCAAAAGTTATATGCAGATTTTTGACTGCATGGGGGCCAGTGCCTCTAACTCCTGCATTGTTCAAGGGTCAGCTCCATACCATGATATAGTCACTCAACAAAGAAAGTTAGGGCTACTCTGTGGTAGACAATGAATGGCATCAATCATGGAATGACATCCAGCATTATAGAAATAATTCTAAAAAAAAGGCTAGCTTTGAATTGTGGAATACAACATAATGACTATTATAGTAGATTAAGCTAACTACCATTAGAAAAGACATGGCTTTCTTTTAAACTCACAATAATGGAGAAGAGGGAAATGCCTAAAATATTCATATTGATTGAGTCTTAAATATTATATAATGCCAGGCAAGTGTGGCTCTCTAGTTGATCGTCAACCCAGGAACCAAGAGGTTGCCAGTTTGATTCCTGGGATGTTGGCTCAATCCGGGGGTGTGGGGGGGATAGAGGGGGGGAACATGCAGGAGGCAGCCACTCAAAGATTCTCTCACATTGATGTTTCTATCCTTCTCTCCTTCTCCCTTCCTCTCTCTTTAAAACCAATAAAAACATGCTTTAAAAAATATTATATAAGTAATTTGGATACATCTTATGCTCTATCAAAATTCTGTTGCATAAAATTATATTTACTTGAACTGTAGTTACTATGTAAAAATCAAAGTAGCCTATCTGGTAAGAAGCATCTTTTTATCTGTAGGGATATTTAATACAGAGAGTATATTTTATCATTTGACATAAAAAGTTTTGATTACAGCTATCATTCATTAAGTGATTACTTGATGCCAGGCAGTGTGAAAATGCTTGCATGATATGTTAATTAGTCAGGATAGGCTAGCTACCATAAAAATATGGAAGATGATAACTGATTTAATATCATAAATGTTATGGCTCAGTCATATTATAAAGTAGTGATTTGGGGAGGGAAGATGACTGAGAAAAGGTTTCTGCTTCATATATTTATTCAGAGACCCTAGTTCCTTCTACCTTGTGTTATTTGTGACATCTTTAAATTTAACTTTTAAGTTTTCTGTTGATGGGAAGAGAAGGTGGAGAAACAATACCCTTCCTAAATATCTGAGCCCAGGAATAATATATCTCACTTCTACACATGTTCTGTGGCAAGAATTAATCACGTTACTCAATCTAATGCAAAGAATGAAATTAAAACTTATTCATATGTAATATCTTAATCAATAAAAAATATATTTTAAAAAATTAATTAAAAAAGAATAAAAAAAATCTTTAGAACATGAAAGATAATCACTTTACCTCCAAAGAGGCTGTTACTTAGTACAGAGAGATCTCATTAAGCACCAAAACCCACATTATATATTTATCATGAAAATAAATGAATATTCAATATAAAAAAAAACTTAGTCAATAAGACAGAACATTTTTACTGAATAGCTATCCAATATCTGCAGCACATGAGTGCCATCACGTAGTAAAACCTTATATTTCTATTGTCAATGTTAAATTAGGTAGTAGATTTTACCCCCAAAACTTGGTGGAAAAAACAAAGGCTACAATGATTATAAATCTGTGGTAAAATCATTCTTTGCAAACACATAAAATCGTGGCATGACTATAAATGAAACCACAGTGAAGCTATTAAAGGCTTGTACCCACATATAAAAGTAAGAATGTAATTTGTAATTTAAATATTGCCAACACATTCTCTTTCTACTTGGCATTCTCATGCATAAGTATGTTTTACAGCAACAAGAGCATCATTGCCAATTGTAAAGGCTATTTTTATGTGTCACCTGGCTAGGCAATGAGTGATGTGCACAGGTATTGGGTCAAACATAATTCTACTTCTTTACATTGAGAGAGTTTGGGGATGAGATTAACATTTAAATTGGTGAACATTCAGTAAAGCAGAATGTTTAAGGCCGGAATAGAACAAAAAGCCCACTTCCCCAGGTTTTGCTCATGTCATTCTTGTGCCTAGACAGTTTCTTCACCACACACACACACACACACACACACACACACACGTGTGCTCATGGGCACACAGCATGTGCAGAGCATTGCTTTCCCTAACTGAAACTGGGGTTGCAGGCACAGCAACTTAAAAGCAATAATAATACGTAAAATGTTTATACTACTATCCTGGCCGATATCTCTCACATCGATATTTCTCTCTCTCACTTCCTCCCTCTGTAAAAATCAAATAAAAATGCTTATACTACTGATAAAAATGACTCTGCTACTGATTTCATAACTTTAGTTAAGTCATATAACTCTTCTGGATTTGTATTTTCTCACACATAATACGGGCTATATGAGCACTAAAAATAGATGAGTAGAAGGAGCGGGTGATCTGCTAATAGAATATTGTTGAAATCCCCAGCCCAGCAGGCTGTTCAATTCATGTAACCCATTCATAAACAATATTAGCCTCGTGAAGTTGATACATTAATATATTTCAACATGAATACATTTTATGCCAGTCATTTAAGGAATTAGGAATCTGCAATCTAACTTCCCATTGGTTCTACAGGAAATTTGGAATTTTCTTATACATAATGGTACTGAGTTAACAGAGGTGACATCCTCTAACACCTTTTGAATAAGGTTTATTATAAAAGCTTGGACATATTTCAGTGCCATTTGTAAAAATAACACTAATGAAAATACATAAACAGAAAACATATATATGTGTGCATTACATATCTATAATAATAAAAGCATAGTATGCTAATTAGACCAGACAGCCAAACAACCTTCTGGACATCATTCCAGACGTCCTTCCAGATGAAGCCTCCACAACAGGTGGCAGTTAGGGGTGATGAGGCAGGCAGGCAGGGGGAGCAGTTAGGAGCCAGCGGTCCCTGATTGTGAGAGGGTACAGATTGCGAGAGGGTGCAGGCCGGGCTGAGGATCCCCCCCGCAACCCGCCATGCATGAATTTCATGCACCAGGCTTCTAGTAATATTACCCAACATCTGTAC
>NW_006293386.1:556277-556804 GCF_000327345.1 Myotis davidii | reverse complement strand
TCAGCTTTTTCTGCATTTGTGTTAACAATTCATGGAATGTTTGGGACAAGTGAAAATCAATTTCTTCTTCTGACCTAAGAGTAAACGCTATTCACGCCATGATATTCAGTACTTCCAATCAACCTTAAATGTATGTAAAGAAAAGCAATTATAATACATTGATCAACTGATGGAAAGAGTTAAAATAGGAGAAAGATTGCTGATTTCCTATCAGCTAGAAGGAAGCAAAAATTTTTGGATTCAGTTTCCCTCTAGATACTCTTAATACGTAGGAAAGCAATACATTCATATTTTGATTTAAGGTCTTTATAATAGCATAATTTAGGGGTATCAATAAGTAAATAAAATAATTTGGATATTTTTAAGGATGATATGATAATAAGTATTCTAAAGATAAATTGTGGATATTCCAAACCTATTTCAAATCAGCATGGTGAATATAAATAAAAATTTTGTTTTTCTTAAAAAAAAAAAGGACTCAGACATGGATCCTGAGAATTCTGTGGAAATGGCAATATGTCCCCTTC
>NW_006293386.1:539274-556258 GCF_000327345.1 Myotis davidii | reverse complement strand
GGTATCAATAAGTAAATAAAATAATTTGGATATGTTTAAGGATGATATGATAATTAATAAATATTCTAAAGATAAACTGTGGATATTCCAAACCTATTTCAAAGCAGCATGGTGAATATAAATACAAATTTTGTTTTTCTTAAAAAAAAAAAGGACTCAGACATGGATACTGAGAATTCTGAGGAAATGGCAATATGTCCCCTTCCCTGTTGCCATAGCTGGTGCTCATTTTGTGGGTCAGCCGCTTTGCTTGGAAACAGTACGGCCAGTGGAAGGAAAAATGCCTCTCAGATTTCGGCTCTGAGGAGAGTTCAGATTGCTGGAACTGGACTAGCATTTCTGAACTTCCCGGGATGCCACGCCCTGAGGCTTCCTTGGGGAGCTCTGCCCCACTCCCCACTCCACAATCCCTGGGCTGCTGGAGCCAGGAGCCCCAGAGTGTGCAGCCCAAATCAAGCCTCAGCTCAGCCTGCAGAGACCCTTGTTCTTTAACCCGGCAGGAGACCCCGCTGCATTTCCAGAGCGTCCTGAAGAAGTTAAGCTTCTACAAACAAGCAGGAGCCCCCAGCTCAGCCATCAAAAGCCCCCGAGGAGGGGCTCCAACCCAGGAGGGGGCTTCAGCGCAGCTCCCACCAACTCCTGAGGCAGCTGAATATTCTCCACCCTGGCAAGAAGCCTCAGCTCAGGCCACAGTGTCCTCTGAGACGTTGAAACCTTTGTCAGTCCTGGAAGAAGTTCCAGAGCGGCACCCACCCCCACCCCTGAAAATGCTGCATCATCTTCATCCTCTTCAATCTGGCAAAGAGCTCAGCTCCGTCTCAGGTGCCTCCTGCCAGTGAAGAACTTTTCCAGTCCAGCAGAAGTCTCCCTCTCAGCCTCGAAAATTCTCTATGGATGTTGTAGTTCAGCCTTCATTATTACAGCGGGAGGTGACAGTCTCACCTATAGGTTTGGATGAAGCTCAGCATCCAGTGTCGCCAAATATCAATGTTAAAGATGTGGATCTGGAGGGGGGACGGGGTTATGACTCTAGAGTTCCCCCAAAAGATGGAACTATCTGTAACTAAACAGAGGTCTTAGCTCATCCACCAAAGCCCACTGAACAGGTCAAATACTAAACCCAGTGGGAATTCACTTCACAGCCCCTGAGAAGATAAAATCATCTCCATCCCTTCAGGAGACACCAGCTCAGCCTCCAGAGCCAGCGAAGGAGGTTGTAATATAACTTCCCCTCCGTCATGATGTGACCGCTTCAGCTCAAGAACAAATTCAACATTTGGGCCAGGGGCTCACCATACCTCCAGAACCCACTCTGAAGGCTGGACATCCTACAGCCTGCAGCAGACTACAGCTCCTCCAAAGCGCCCAGGGGTAACACTTCCACATCCAGAGCCTGTTCACGCTCACGACCCAAGCATGACTGTGGGCACAGTGCAACCTTTGGACCTGGAACTCACCGTAACTCCAGAACCTGCTGTGGGGATTGAATATGCTACAAGCCTCTAGCAGACTAGAGATCTTCCAAAGCACCCCAAGTTAATATTTCCACAACCAGAGCCATTTCAGGCTCAGCAGCTGACCTTGACTTAAGTCACAGTCCAACCTTATTACATGGAGCCATCCACAACCCCATTATCAACCATAAAGGCTGACAACCCTACAGCCCTGCGACAGGCTACAGCTCCTCCAGAGCATCCTGATGTAACATGTCCCCATCCAGCACTCACCAGAGCTTTACCACCTCGTAGGAATGCTGCGTATCCTACAGCCTCGCAGCACACTATTGCTTTCCCATGGCTCCCTGAGGTGACACGTTCACGTCCAGGGTCTGTGCTGGCTCAGCAGCCAACCACGACTGAAGTCACACTTCAACCTCTGGGCCTGGAAGTTACCATCACTCGGTTACCAGAGTCCTGTGAGACAGTTCCTCCGAGGACTGAACAGAGCGCCACCAGGAACAGTGATGGCGAACCTATGACACGTGTGTCAGAGGTGACACGCAAACTCATTTTTTTGGTTGATTTTTCTTTGTTAAATGGCATTTAAATATATAAAATAAATATCAAAAATATAAGTCTTTGTTTTACTATGGTTGCAAATATCAAAAAATTTCTATATGTGACACGGCACCAGAGTTAAGTGAGGGTTTTTCAACATGCTGACACGCCGAGCTCAAAAGGTTCGCCATCACTGAGTCCAGGAACATATGTGAGCTCTGTACCTGCAATAATGAGATGCTGTCATGTATTGGCCCGGGCCCAAAGCAGAGGTTTCACAGAGTGCCTGTGTCAGAGCCCAACACCTGCAGTGGCACCTTATTAACCCACTTAAATTTCCAAGGAAGCTGTATTCCTTACATTGAGAAAGATGTATGGAACTCACACCTTTGCGCTGAGAAGCTGATTCTCAGTGGAAATTATTTTAGCAATTACATAAGGATTCATTACAGGCCTGCTATTCCTCCAGTATTTGTGGGCATCACAGGCATTTTAATTTCCTAATCCAGATGGACAACTGTCTCTAGGGAATGCAGAAGGATGTGCGTAATGGTATTCCAAGGCCGCAAGAACACCAGCACTGAGCAGACTATTGGGCCAGAGCGGGCATCCTCCGACAAAAGTGGTGGCAGCTTGGCAGCTTCCTGAGTGAGCGGGCCTCTTGATGAAGTTTCTAAGCCAGAGTGGGAAACCGATCCTTGGGAAAACGGGAACTGTATCACTGAGAGGACGGAAGCCCAGGCAGAACAGACAGAGCAGCAGTCAGGTGAACTCACAAAAGAAGTTCCCGGAAGTGGCTGTAACAACAAACGCATCCTGGCAGTACCTCTGCCTGTAGCAGTAATGATTTTGATGATAATTTCTGTCTCACTGAGATTTATTGTCATTGAACATCATCGAAGGAAGGTTAGAGGATGAACCTAGGGGCCTTTTTTCTCTTTCTCTGGCATAAGAGATGCTTACCGGAACGTGAAATGGAGGAGGGCATTTTCAGGAGAAGGCGGCCACTCTGGCTTGGGGATATGTATGGACTTCTGAATGCCAAATGCAAACACAAACAAACAAACAAACAAAACATGGCACAGGAGCTACACAAGGATTTGTTGGTTGAGGATGAGCTTTGTGACAAAAATGAAGCGTGGCGAAGTCTCGACAGCCAGGATTGCTGCTACAAACTCGGCTGCTGAAGAGCCAAGTAAAGAAAGTAAGATTTTCAATGAAGATAAAGGGTTAATAATTGGGGGCAAGTTAGAGTACTTATCTGAATCCCATTTCCCATAAGAACTGGATTAATTTCTATATTTACAATCAAATGTCATAGTTCTTGAACACAGGATCAAGAATACTAAAAATAACCTAGTGGAGAGCATGAATTGTATGTGCATGTGTGTGTCTGTGTGTGAGTGTGGCGGAGTAGGTATGATTATTCCCACATCTGCTCATACTCCTTAACTTTCCAGACTCCCACCCCTGTCTTTCACTCTATAGCTTTAAGAGACACGGGGTGGGGGAAGAAAACAGCAAGCAGGTGGCAGAAACATAAAACACTGAAATAATATTGAGGTAAATAATGCAAGATCAGCCCCTTGCCTCACTAAAGTTAGGGAGCAAAGCTTAAAAGAAAAAATATAGTTTTAAAGTGTCCATATTGAAATGTTGACAGAAAGCTCAATATTTGAACCTCTGCCACAAAGTACGATATTTGTAGCTAAAGCATTTACGTGAATAGTATAAAAGTGTAGTTTGCCACCTCGCATAGGTCTATACAGTGGGATCGTAGGGCCATGGTTGAGAACAGGGCCTCTGAAAAGGCTGTTTGGTTCTGATTAAAGACTAAGGGTTAAACATTTCTCTGTGTCTGTTTCCTTAAGTATAACTTGAGAACTATGGCAGAATTTATATCACAGGGTTGCTATGCAGATTTATACAAGTCTGTTTATATAAGTTGCTAGAAGACAGCATGACAAATAATAAGCATTTAGCTCTGCCCAGTGTGGCTCAGTTGATTGAGTGTCCCCCCATGCACTAAAAGGTTAAAGGTTTTATCTTCAGCAACTGATCAATGTTTCTCTCTCTCTCCCCCGCTCCCTCCATCCCTGCCTGCTTCCTTCCCTTCCTCCTTCACCTCCTCCCTTAATCCCTCCCTCCTCCCTCTAAAAAAATCAATAAAAAACATTTTGAAAAAATAGTTAAGAATTTAAGAAACACTAGCCGTATTACAGAACAGCTCATCAATCACTCACTATACTAGATGATACCTTCAATAAGAGGAGTAAAAAAGTAAGGATAATCAATGGCATATTTAACTTACTGTAGGAGTGAAAAATAGTAATTCATCAGAAGGTGAGGGAAAAATTCACATGCGTTGAAGAGTTATAATTTTTTTAAATATTTTAAAATTGAGATAATATTGTAGGAGGAAAAGCACATTGATATTATATACAAATTTCTTATCCAGAAAAGTTTGTGATTAATGTTGATTAATTTATTTACTAGAGAATCAAATAAAAGGTAATGGAAGATTTTTGAGCCCCCTACTATTAAATCAGAAACCGTGCCCTTGAATGTTTCAATAAAATTAAAAGTGGAAACAAAGTTTCTTGTAGAGATTTTCTTTAAATTCTCAACTTTTTAATTAATCTGAGGTCAAAAGTCTCTACTATTTGGTTCTGAGAGTGATTACAAACAAGGTTACTTTTGAATTTTAAGGATCAAAAAAGCTAAGATATAGGAAGTTATCTGTTTTTCTCTTTTATAAGTTTTGTTTCATCTAATTTTTTCCCATCCTTTTCAAACATCCCACCCAGCATTTCTAAAATTTCCCAAGGGAAATAATCTGGACTTAAATGAAAGACATACAACAATTCTCATATCTAGTAAGTTTTAGAGAGCACAATAGAGACGGTATCATGATACCATAAAATGCCTTGTGATAAAGAAAATGGAAAAATAATTTCATATTTCCTTTTTGAGCATTAACATTATAGATTAAAAAAACACAGAATTCCATGAAAGTTACCATCATATATCATGAATTTATCTACAATTTTCCCTTAACTTCATTACTTTTGAAGCGCCAATAAAATACAGCAACACACTTGCTTTTTCTTTAGAAGAAAGTAATTTCTCTTCATAAATTTCCATTTAAAAATGACCTATGTTGTTTCTAGGATGAATTGCCCATCTGAATGTGAACACACATTTGGACCTCATGCAATCATTGTATCCTAAACAGTATTCCTGGAAAGGTAAAAGGAACAATATCTCACAGTATCAATATATTTGCTTTTCTCATGTTCCTTTATGAGCTAGAGCTATTATGCACAGTAATATCTGAGGCCTACTTCTGCAGACTTAAAATTCAATGGCCACCAATCCTGAGGATGAGGAATCAATTTCATTATTCTTTTTAATTCCCCAGTACGTTCCAAACAACAATTCCCATCTTATATGTATTGTTGCAAACCAAGTTGTTCAGTCAAGCTGCACAATGAAATCCCTTTGCTTTCTTCCTCATCTATCAATGCCGGCATTAATTTATTCATTGCATTTATACTTTTTGGAACTCTAATTTGTCTAGACCTTTTTGTTACTCTTGTGCTAAAAATGAACAGAGGATTCTCAGCACATATTCATGGAGCATTTTAAAATAACATATTTTGATTTATAACTAAAACCGTAGAAAGTATATTTTAAAATGAAAAGATAAAGCAGTCTTTTCAATAATTTAGACTATTTAAATGAATGGTAATATTGAACTTGAGGCTAAAATTGTTTCTTAGTATGGCTGATAAAAATGGACCCAAAAACTGCTTCTTTCCCAAATTCACAATATTTTTGTAAGGATTAAAATTATATGTAGAAAGCACTTTGGAAATCATAAAACACTCTACACAAGGAAGGCATAGCCATTACTATTAATAACCCTGTCATCCACTTCTAAGAGCATCCAATGAATATAGGAGAAAAGCAAGTGCTAAAATTAAATGCAATGAATATACATCTATCCTCCAGAATAAGCCTAGGAAGCCTATCCCTGTAGCAGGGAGAAACTTTTCTTTCTCTGCTGAAAGAAAGAGGAGACACCTCCTCCTGCATCCCACTGCCAACACAGTAGTTAGCACCATTTATCTGTTCAATCACTTCCTTCCCATTTGACTTTTTTCCATAAGACATTATTTTAGATAAATTATTGAAGGTAAGATGTCTGAGATACAGCCGAGGTTATCAAGTTGCTAAAATACATCAAAAATTGATAAACCCTGGCCACATATAGCATAATACAAACTGTTGTTGTTGTTTATTTTTCACTTAGTTTTGTTTTCTTGGAGAAAGAGAAGCTTTCTAAACCTGAGCTAAACCTAAAAAAGGGGGGAAATCTTTTCTGTAAGGGAGGTGCTGCAGGTAAAGAGCATTTAAATGAAGGAAATTGGCTAGAGGTAGGAATTTGTAGGCTCTGTTCAAGAATGAGTGAAGTCTGCTCTTTCTGGAGCAAAGGAAGCCTGAAAAGCAACCTATTAGAGTATGTCTTATGTCCAAGAAAACATCCAGAGGCCCAGCTGTGTCGTGCTCAGGTGTTTTCTTAGACTATTCCTTTCTCCCTAAAACTCACTTAAAGTGGGTTACAAAATGTTGCACAAGAGGCATGTCCTCAATTTCATAAAAATTCCTTCCCTCAAAAAAAGAGAATTATACGGATATATAATCTACCACTTGAAATATTTTATGCAAGTTTGTAATATAGTGTAATTTGATTTATTACTAAGGAAAGGGAAATATTGGAAGGCAAATAAATCTTTGAAAAGGTATAAAACTACCTTAGCCTAAAGAAGAAAAAGGCAAGCCTACCTTCACAGAAAATTCTGAATATGTATTCTAGATATTCTGACACATCCAGTTTCACCCTGATGAAGGTTTGGTTTCACATTACAGAAGCAAAAGATTTTAATGACAATTATACCAATACTTATGGATATCTGTATTTAAAGAAATTATTCTAAAGAAAGTGCTTATGCAGTATTAATTTCCTGTAAATTCTTCCAAGAAGTGCCATTTATCTTTCTCTATTTTACTATTTGGTTTTCTGACATATTTTTATTGGGGTGAGTTATTATTGTAAACATCTCAAAAAAGATTTTAGTCATTGAAATATCAGTTTTGTTTCTGTAAAATATATTACAGTCTATCATTGAGGCTATTGTAGCCTTTTGATATTGTATGTTGGAGTAACTTTGGACAGGATATTTCTACTCTCACTGTCAATTTTCTTCTTGGATGAAAAGTAGATATTTATATTTAGTACATATATTTTCTTTTTGCTGTATTTAATATTTAAAATTTTTACAAGATATGTAAAGCAGCTTAATATGTTTTTAAAATTAATGCCATGTCAAATATATAAAATATGTAAATAAGAAAAAATTAAAAATCAAATTAACTTTAAATTATGGCATCAATATTGATTAATTCATATTTTTTTTTAGAATACCTCATTATTTTTTTTCAGCCTGTTTAAATTTTATATGGAACATTGGGCCCACAACAAAGTTTAATGGCTAAAATAGTTTAGTCATCTATTACAATACATCTTAGTATACATTTTTGGTAAGAACTATATAAATTTCCTGGTTACATTATAGCTTCTAGAAGGTTTTCAAATTCATCGGGAAGTCCACATTTAAATTGAGGCTGAATCTATATATACAAAACTACATATAATCTGTATGTAGTTTATAGATTATGTCAGACTGGTAATTTACAGGTCAAAATACTCATTTATAACTTTATTGTCCAAACTCCTTTTATTATGGAATTTCTTTCATTTTGTGCTATTTCTTTATTAATAGCAATACTCCTTTTTGAAACTTCCTGGAAGAAATAGATTTCATTTAAAGAAAAAGAAAAAAAGTTAGAAATCGTATTTCCCTGGAGTCTACCATATCACTTTTCCTCTCACAGAGGAAACTCAATTCACAGAGTTTCTCATTAGGAAAAAAAAAAAAAATTCTCCAAGATTTCCCTGTAGAGAAAGACCCTGCCTTAGGGAAAAGCACCCAGTCACTGTGAAAGCTACCAGGATGTTCTCTCTGGAAATTTAAATCAAATTTCAGGGAGGAAAAATGGAATGGCATAGTCTATTTGACACAGAAATTCATAAAGAAAGGGAAAGACTTATGCTTTTAAGAGATTTTCAAATTTATATGTTCATTCCTAGCTCTTTTGAGAACTTATTTTTAAGGAGAAATACAGCAATAATGAATTTTAATTCTTCTTTTTAGAGATTGTGGCTAACTACATAAAGGAAATATATTACAAGATTATTCTTTCAACCTGAATAAGTTGAAAATCAATCAAATCATTAAATTAGTGATTCAGTTTGATTAGATTTAATGCATTATGGAATGTGTATTTTATTTTTATTATTTTTTAAATATTATATATATATGCTGCCTCCTGCACGCCCCTTACTGGGGTTCGAGTCCTCAACCTGGGCATGTGCCCTTGACAGGAACTGAACCTGAGACCCTTCAGTCTGCAGGTCAACACTTTATCCACTGAGCCAAACCAGTTAGGGCTGGAATGTGTATTTTAAAGGTAATATTTATTTTTCTTTTAAATTTTATTGGTATAATACATAAACATAAATAATATTTCTAATACTCGTGGATAGTAGTGTCTTGATCTGGATAATGAATTGTTAAGAAAGAAACCTAGGCTAATTAGAATAAATTGTTTCATACTCCTTGCTTAAAATGATGTAGACATTTAGATTATAATATATTTCTAGTAGGCTATGTAAATTCCTATGAGTATATTAGCTTCCAATTAGACTTAAGTGAGCTTAAGCCTTATTTGAAATGTTAAGAAAACCAGAGGTGTTCTTCAGGATGGTAATTTCATTATCCGATTCCACAAATGGGGAAATAAGGATTTCTGACAAGCTTTGTGAAGGGTGGCGAAGCAGATTTGGGATTAGCATTAGGAACAAAATCTGTATTTATCAAACCTGAAGTTTATCCAACCTGAAGGGGTAGCTTCAGAATACACATTGAAGTCGAGTATGAAAGCACCCTTTTAATTGGAATGTGAAAATAAACACCTCTTAAAATTTAAAAAGCAGGCAACTACCACAAATTTTGGAAACATCCAGAAATAACATAACATTTTTGTCCACATAAACTTTTGTGTCCTTATATGGCAAGGTAGCAGAAAAATCCATCAGACTTCCTCTAGCTTGTTGTTTAGAGGGGTGTGAGGGGGCAGGGTACGTGTGGCTGGCATGGCCAAAGTTTGTTGAAATGCTAACCTGCTCTTACTGTGCACGGTACCTAAGTGTGGTTTTAGGATGATGCCATAAGCTGTCTGTGAATAACAGAAATATATTCCCCAAATTCCCTACCAGAAACGCCTACTCAACTCTCCCTTAATACCCAAAATGCGAACAGCTAATACAGTGGTATCAGACACTAGGGGGAGTGTGATGAAAAGGTACTAGAGTGGTTAACAAATGTGAGATTATTAACACCTTCAATTGATTTATCTGTAAGGTATTTTTACAGGTATTGGTTTAATGCCACCATTCTGAGTAAATAATTGCCACAAATATTTTGCAAGACAAAACTCGCGAATGGTTGACCAAGTTTTTATGCTGCTGGAGTTTTGCCTTTGTAATTTGGCTCCCTTTCAGTATAGAATATATCTATCTGATTACAAATTGAAACTCCATTTGAAGATTCTTCCTACAATTTGATATTTCAAATGACAATTGCATGATTTCAAATTGAATCTTCATACCAGCATTTGAGTACTCACCGTCTAATTTTTCAGCTCCCGCAGTGTGGCATTGAACAAGCGTGAAGGGTGCCAGGGAACAAAGTGGTGAGTGCTAGGTTCAGCTGTGGGGTCATGAAAGAGGTCTTTCTTCTGTAAACTATACTTTAAAAACGTGTAGTTCACTAAAATCGTCAAAAGCCTTTTTTTCTTTGCCATTCTATTTTTAAAATACTTTGACTAAAACTTTCTACTTGTCTTTGAATAAATACAAACAAAATTTAATACACTCATTTATTTAAAATATCAATCTTATTGGAATAGAAAGGGTGATTTCTAAGAAATTCTTTGAAAATTCAAATATTTCTAAAATTATGTTGATTACCAGAAATAGAGAGAAATAGTATGCTCTAGGCCCAATATGAGTTTTCCAACAAACTACTTCTCAAATTTTGTCTTTCAGTTACTATAATACACACAAACGCATACACAATTTATATACATGACAGTTGGTAGCATATCATAGCTTTGAGAGGAACAGTTATAAATTACATATGCACTACAAACAATGCCAATTATATACCTCCTCTGTGATGGTTAATTTTATGTGTGAACTTGGGAAGTGTTTTTGAATGAGAGTAACATTTAAGTAGGTGAATTTTAGATAAAGTAGATTCTCTATAATGTTGGGTGGGCCTCAGGTGACCAATTGAAGGCCTGAATAAACAGAAAGACCAGCATATATGGACTCAATCTCCAAATCTTGTGAGCCCGTTTCTTATAATAATAAATTTATCTCTCTGTCTGTCTGTCTGTCTTCATCTCCTACTGGTTTTCTTTCTCTGGAGAACCCTAATGCACACCATAGGCTTCTAGTTTTGCAGAAATATGTCTCTTATCAAAACAGTTCTCCCCCTAGCATTTTATTTGTATTAGCAGAGTCAACAAAACTTTCAGCCCTCTGTTAACCTTTTAATAAATTTATAATAGCTTCAGAATATATCCTTTTGGCCAACTAAACTCAGATTTAGTTTGGATAATGACTGATGGCAATACACAAAGTCAAGAGGGTGAAGATTACTGCACACATGAGGCTCTCTGAAGAGAGTAGGGCAGAACCCTAACCAGTTTCCAGAATTGCTTGAGCCAAGGGAGTGGTGGCGTGGCTCTGATTATTATTGTGGTGGAGGCGGAGCTGCGTTAGGGTGGGGACTAGCTGAGCACTGACAGGGATGTGCATTGTGATGGTCTGATGCCAAGGGAGAAGTGTGGGGGCTTTCTTACCTCTTTGCCCAAGTGTGGAGAAGGAAAGGAAGTGGGAAGGATGAAACTCGAAAGCTGTCAGTGAACAGACATTAAAAATGGAGTAAAACTCTGTCTTACAACTCGAATCCTCAAGTTGGATGAAGTGAGGACTAATAATTGAAATGAACTTATTCTGTGTTTAAAAGATCTGATGTGGCTGATATAAAACTGGCATAATTAACTCTTAATCATTTTTTCTTCTCCTAAGGAAACCAACACATTAAGGCTAACCTCTTACCTGTACTTACCTGCACAAGAAAATGGGAATTAAAATGAGTAACATTAAGTTTGAAGGAAAGGTTTCTAGATTTAAATGTCAAGTTATATCTCACAGAATAAAGTGTAAATACCCATCCTGATTCTAAGTGCGTTTTGTTGTCATTTTAAGTACAATATTAAAAGGTAGCTGCTGCTTTGGCAGATTTATTTCTCCTCACCATCCGGGATATAGCCAGTGATGTCACTACAGCTCTCAGAATGGATGGCAAGTATACACAAACATTTTGTAGCAATTATACATTCGTCATAAACTTCCTCAAGAAGAAAAGCCTGGAAATTTCTTGTTATTAAACATGAACTTCCTTTTCATTTCTTTTTAGAGCTCATTGTTTCTGAAATGATTTATTGAACAATAAAAAATGTGTCACTTATCAAATAAGTGAAAAAAATAGTAGATTTACACCATACAATAAATGACTAAATGCTGTGGTAGGGGCATTTAAGTTTCCACTGATGACAGACTGCTACGCCTCTATATTCTGTATATATTTCATGAACTTTAAACCTGTAATACCTCACTTTTCCCTCTGAGCCCTAATAGTTTGGTGGCTCTGCAGCAGGATACATAGTACAAGGGGCTGGGATCCAAGGGACAATAGCAGGAAATATTCCCCCATCATCATTCACGATAGGTAAGGGGTTAGTATCTAGAATTCATTTAAACACAGTTTTTAGTAAACACTCAGTCCACTGTTCTTGAAGATGGCATTAGTTCTCTTGATCTGAAAACATTTGGAGATGGTCTATTAGTATACATCCTCCAGATGGAAATACCAGTTAACATGAAACCATACACATATGCTTCTTTGCATAATAAAAAGATGATAGTGGAAACTGAAAGAAGTGAGATTTACCAAACCCACTCTGGCTGTTTTAAATGCACTATTAATAAAAATAATTCATGAACATTGAGAAACATTTGGTTAGTACTAACCTGCATGGCATGCCAGGATAACAATGAAAGCAGAGACCGTGCCAAGAAGCAGAGGAAGGTCATTACATCTATGGGAAAGTGGTTTTGGTATCATAGTGACCAGTGACTACTTTTCCCAACAGAATTTAAACAGTGAACACCACAGCCTGTATTTGGACTCAGACATTTTGAGACCAAAGCTTAATTTCCTCATTATACATTATAATGTGGCTTGAAGATAGCTAATGTTAAACTAAGCAAAGCACTGTGACTTTGGGAAGGAACTGAAAAATGGTAGTAAGGAATGTCAAGACAGGAGGCTGAAGTAGAAGCAGATGCCTAGTAGTGGGTCATTTCTTTAAAGGAATGCCAGATATAGCAACATATTTATTTTCCTTTTTAGATTTAGAGACCATATTTCAGAGTGTTAGTCCATTTCATTTATCAGTCACTTAATTTAGTTAATACACTCAGTACTGGCTTCATGTCAGAGTTTTCTAGAGGCAAGGGTAATTAATGAAGCAGACATAGTGGCATAGATTCTATGGTATAGAGAAGAAGATGAGTGTTCATTAAGCACTACCATTGTCTCAAATGTTTTTGATAAATACCCCTTATTTGATAAAATACCAGTAAAAAACTGTTTAGCATTCGTGAGAGAGATTCTTACACAGCATGGAACTGAAAGAAGAGCAGAGTCAGTAAAACAGAGACATCAAGGGGAAAATGATCAGTAACGATACTGGATGTCTGTTGTATGCTAACCTTCAGACAGTGAGCATTTCCCAAAAAACTAGTTGGGAACATGACTTAATAGTAGCTGAATTTTTTTAAATCCTCACTTGAGGATATTTTTTCCAGTTTTTTCTTTTTAGAGAGAGTAGAGGTAAGGGAGGATAGGGAGAGGAAAAGAGGGAGGGAGAGAGAGAGAGAAAGAGATTAAAAAGAGTGGAAGGGAGGGAGTGGGGAGAGGGAGAGAGAGAGAGAGAGAGAGAGAGAGAGAGACATCAATGTGAAAGAAATACAGTGATTGGCAGACTCCCCCACATGCCCAGACCGGGTGGAAATAAATCTGCAACCCAGGTATGTGCACTTGACCTGGGAATATCCCATGAAAGATTCCATATCTAACTCAACGACTGCTAGATTGTTAACCTATAATCCATGACAGTGTGCTATTTAAACGGAAGCATGAATGAATGTTATTATGTTAAAATGTGTTAAACAATAAAGACAGCAGGAAAGCAAGAGTTAAAAGTAGTAGGAGGAAATAATTTAATAAGTCAATCAAAACCTGGGTTTAAAATAAGTTCCTTTTATACCTTTTGTTCCATCAAACAAAAGCGGCTGTTTAGGTCTCTAAAGTGAATTCGATCCATTTGCATTTATCTGCTTCTTAATACATTAAAATTTACTGTGCAAAGAATAAGCTTCTCCTTAAATCTGTAGATCACAGGTGTTCAAGAGATTTTGCCAGTTCCTCCACCTTCTTTGAATAAAGTTTCTCTAGATTTAAAATATGAAAATGAAATCAGCAGCTTTGCCTAACTCCTAGGCTTATAAGATAAATGTAACTACATAATTTTTGAAGGCAAGAATTCCTATGATTTAAGTAGCTATCATCTTGCTTTATGTTTGTTTCATAGCTAATGAAATGCCATAGTTGTGAAAAACTTTCCTGTTGATCAGGCAGTTGAGAACTGTGTTTATCATTATTAGCTAACCACAGCACAGAAAAATGAGTTTTTGTGCATATTTGTGGTCCCTTTCAATTTTGAACCTAAGTAAATATTGCTTCTGTAATTATCTAAGTATCTCCATAAATATATGACTTGTCCCAAAGCGGATTGCAAAGCCTTCTAGAACAAAGCACAAGTCCAAACACACAGTAAATACACAACAACACTCTATTTTATTTTGAGGTTATATTTTATAAATAATTAAACAAAATAATTTATATAGGTAAAGCCTGTAGTTGAGTAAAGCAATAAGTAAGTAGTGCTATGAATATTGCCTATATAATAGCTTTCAACCAATTTAGATTTAAAGAATACATCTGAATTTACTTTATTCATTCTTATAAAAATGTTCATAAATATATAAATATATCTTTATTTGGAAATATGTATAGATTGATTTCAGGGTAAAACATTAATTTCTTTTTTATCTTGTGTTACCACTAAAATGATCAAGATTTTCACACTAAATTAGTGATCGAGTAAATGGTAATACTTACAACTGTTTTGTAATCAGAATCATATTTTGCAACCTTAGATTTCTTTTTTTATGACATAATTAATGCACTATAAAATGAAACCTACACCCTTAAAACCACTTGGTGCATCTTTCTGTGTTAGACCACAGTGTCAGTTATTGATAATAAAATATGTAATTTTTTTTCTTACTTGATTTTTTCTAATTTTAAAAGGCCATGCTTATTAAACCGAAGAGGAAAGAAGTTAAATGTTCAGTGATGTGCTTCTACAGGTTGTTAATACTAATATATTTTTAATAGTTTCTCTATATAATTATATTATAATTAATAGTAAACATATTTTGAGTTATTAATACATACCAGACACTTGGCAGGCCAATTTACATGTTTACTCTCATATATAATTATGCTGACCCACTGAAGTTGATAAATTATTATTCCCATTTTACTGGTGTGAGAAATAGAAAGTAGAAAAAAGATATTGAAAGGAAGAAGTGCAGAAATGGAGATGGACACACAGAGGGAGAAAACTAGTAACCCCAAAACTTTTCTGGACAGAGAACTTTACCCCCTGGCATCAGTACAAGTTCTGAAAATCCATTAAAGCAACGAAGGTCAGTTTTTCCAATAAAGTGACAGCACAGCTTCTAGTATCTGATCTGGTCACTAAAAGCAAGCAAGGATTCTGGACTCTATTTTTAAAGAGTTACAATGCAATTTAAACTTCTCAACTAACGCATGGCCTGATTTTACTGGTGTTTTAAAAGTTCAGTAGAACATCAGCACTGAAAATTATTATGCAAGATTCCTATGGAAGTGATAAAACTGTCTGTATTTTAAGAGGTGGATAAAAATGTCTTCAGGAACTGGAGACATTTCTGATGTGAAGAGAATGAATAAAAAGAATTACAGTCCTCACTCATATTTCTGGTTTGAATAACTGATTAGTATTTCTTTTACTCTAAAGAGGAGGTGGAGAGAAGGAGAAAAGGAGCGATAGTGAAATATTTTATTTACTTGCCAGGCTCTGTGACGTGTGTGTGTGTGTGTGTGTGTGTGTGTGTGTGTGTGTGTTTATTTTATCATTATAAAAATTCAAGAGATGGATACAATTATGATTTCCAACCACATGTGAAAACTGATTTAGATAAGTTGTAACATCTGTAGAAAGGCACAGAGCTAGTAGATGATTTACCTGTATTTCAGATAAGATAGTAACTGGCAGGCTCTATACCTGTAATAAAAACAAAATAGGTTAACTAACTTTGACCCTGTAGAGGTGGTAGTGCCACAGGGACTAACAAGTAGGATTTTAACTGAGTGGTCAATTTGTCCTGAGCTGTAAAGTATCAATTCAAATATAAATGTGTAAATTATGCAATATACCAGTATTTTCCTCATTAAAAACACAGATGAAGATGACACACATACATCAAAAGTTGGAAATTCTTAATCTATGGGTTATATCTTCCCTTCATATTAAGTATCATTTTGAAATTGAGAAGTTTTGTTCCACAATATGTGTTTTTAAAATTAATTTAATTGATATGTTTTCTTGAAATAATTTTTCTTAAAATCTATTACTCTGTAATGCTTAAAAAGCAAAATAGATGAGGCAACCCTAGGATTGTATTCCTATGCAGAAATAAATGAAAGGTCCTCCCTGTCCCTCTGGGTGAAGCATAGACTCTGGCTTTTATCACAGTTTCTCCCTTAACTATCGTGTCCTCACTTTAAACCCAAGCTTGTATTTCCTGTGCCCATGCTGACTTCACTCATAAACTCATGGCATCTCTAGATATTTGTCTTCTATTCTGGGCCCGTAGACTAGAATCAGAAAATGAAAATCTGAAACTCAAAGAAACTAAGTTAATCTAAAACAAGATTTTTACTTATTTATTTATTTTTAGGAATGGGGAGTAATTAAATCTGTTCATTTTACTTTTATTTCAACTTTTTAAAAAGTCCACCTAAATGTTTATAAATTCAAAACATAAATGTGCCAAATGAGACTTTAAAGACTCTAGGTACAGATTTCAGGTGGAAATAATGTTTAAGCAAATAAGTTAGTCAAAAAAATCCTACCTAATAAAAGACAAAAGGGTAATTAACCATACCTCTGCTACGCTTCCCATTGGCTAATCAATGAGATATGCAAATTAACTGCCAACAAAGATGGCAGCCGGCAGCCACACAGCTGAAGCGAGCAGGAGGTTTGCTTGCTTCAGTGATGGAGGAAGCCAAGGTTCCCTGCCTGCCGCGGCCCGGCTCTAAGCTCCAAAAGTAACAGCTCCAAAATTATAGAAGCTAAACAAACCCCAGATACCTGCTTTTAGCTGGTGGTGGCCACGGAACTGGAGCCGGCTCTCAGCTCCAGTGACAGCAGTGAAGTTTCAATTATAGAAGGTAAATAAATCCTAGAATAAAAAAAAAGAAGAGGCTGGAGCTTCAGTCACCAGCCAGCCTGAAAACGGCCCTTAGCCCCTCACCCAGACTGGCACGGCA
>NW_006293386.1:531215-539111 GCF_000327345.1 Myotis davidii | reverse complement strand
GGAGGGTGGTAGGAGCCTCTCCTGCCTCCTCAGCAGCGCTAAGGATGTCTGACTGCAGCTTAGGCCTGCTCCCCCCACTGGCAAGTGGACATCCCCCGAGGGGTGCTGGCCTGCCAGAGGGATGTCTGATTGCCAGCTTAGGCCAAATCCCCCAGGGAGCAGGCCTAAGCCAGCAGGTGGTCATCCCCCATGGGGTCCCAGATTGTGAGAGAGCACAGGCCGGGCTGAGGGACCCCCTCTCTCCGAGACCACAAATTTTTTGCACCGGGCCTCTAGTATTTATATAATTGGTGAGAAATAAAATAATAAATGTTTCTTTTTTGGGACAGAAGTAACCGGGATGAAACAGATAATGTTTACAGTAGCTATTTTCCTTTGGAACCTGATGACTATTGATATTAAAGATTTTTCTTTGTTTTCTTAATTTCTACATCATGGATTTGTATTACAGTGTAATCATGGAGTGTATTATTTCTAAAAAGTAAAGGAAGCTTTTGTATATAATGTATCTTGTAAATATCCTTTATAAGATTCTCATATCCTTTGTAAAAGTTAGTGTCCATGGTATGTTGACTTTATTCACAAAAAAAGAAAACCTCAGAATCCCTAGACATCCACCCAGCTGTTTCTAGCTTCTGTTTTATTTACACTGGTTTATCTAGCATGACATATAATTAGTTCTTTGGGTTATCAAATAAAGACTGACTGTATTTGATTATGATTCAAAAGACATTGTTTATATTGTCATTATGAAGGTGGGTTCAGGCCAAGGTGCATTTCAACTCCCTTTCACTGAGAAAATCACTGAGAAAAATTGGCATGTAATCTTCCCCAAATCACTATAAATTATTTGCTGTTTGTTTAATGAAAACTTTGTGGCTTTAATTCCAAAATAAATTTGCTTAGAGGTTCTCCTAAAATACACATATCCATGTAATAAAATATACCTATAGGAGTTTTTACAGCAAACTCAAAGGCCATGCTTATGAAAATTTTCCTCTTAAAATTTTATTAAAATAAATTTATATTTAAAATGCATTTGGTATATGTTGTATAGTTTCATCTACTTGTAACATTACACCCAGTAAATATTTGTGGAAGAGAAAAGAGAGGGACATTGTGGGAGGTACAGATGACAGATTTATTTTCCTCTAGGACCAAGGTTTTAATAAATAGCATCACTTTAGACAGTATAATGTTTCACAAAATCTAAGATGAAATGCTTGTTTATTGTTCTCTGCCACAGTATTCTAGACTATTTGCCAAATCTTAAATTGCTCCTTTGGTTTTTAATTTTTTTCCTTTCAGTCTCTAACAAAATACCCTCCAATTTCAAAGTAACTGAAGTTAGTTTTATTTTAGAAATGGGCAGAGGCACATATGAAAACATGATTTGCACACACATGTTTAGGAAAAAAATTCAACTACCGTTAGCCCAGAATTCTAATTTCAGTAGAATATTTTATGCAAATTATAAAGATGAGACCAAAATTTGCCTTATAATTTTCCACACAGTGTTTCACTAAAAAGTCACAAGATAGTGTAGGAGTCATAAAAGTATTTAATTTATATCTCAACACCTGCCTTTTTTTTTGGGGGGGGGGGGCATTGGGGTCTACCCAGCACACATGCTAAGCATTCCCCAATTGCTCATGCCAACTACCTGGTGACAGAAGTGTTGACATTAATTGCTTTAACCTAACTCAGCTATTCTAAAGGTCAGATAAAGACTAGATAAAAGTATGTGGCCGAAACCAGTTTGGCTCAGTGGATAGAGCGTCGACCTGCGGACTGAAGGGTCCCGGGTTCGATTCCGGTCAGGGGCATGTGCCTGGGTTGCGGGCACATCCCCAGTGGGGGATGTGCAGGAGGCAGCTGATCGATGTTTCTCTCTCATCAATGTTTCTAGCTCTCTATCTCTCTCCCTTTCTCTCTGTAAAAAATCAATAAAATATATTTTTTAAAAAAAAGTATGTGAAGACTCTATGGAAGCAGTAAACTGCAAACTATTGTAATAAATTAGTTAAAATGTGCCAGTAACTTAAAAAAATGGGCTGTTAGAATTTTGAGGTATGATTATTCTTGTGCATTTTGGAATGAGACAAGTTCACAAAATTTTTTATTGGACAATCTGTGGATTTTTACCCCCAATATTATTCCTGCTTATGAGAGAAACAATACTAGTTTTTAACTGAAAAAAAAAGTGCTTTATAAATTACATGAAAAACTAATATAAATTCAATTCCTTGGCGTGATGAATATTAGGGTAGGATATGCCTCCTTTCTCAAACTCTGCCACTGCTGCTTGTGTTCTTTTTTAATATTTAATTCCTCCAAAGACATCCATCTGGTGAACAAGCTAAGGGAGCTGAGATCCCCCATAGGCGCTGCTTCCTCACACATCCCAATCAATCCCTACATGGAGTGTTTTCTAAAAGAACGATGTTAAGATTTTAGCTCATCAGTTACTTCCACACATTAGGGTACATCTAAGACTGATTATATCAAAAATTGTTTTTTTTTAATAGGAAGTATCTGCTGCCGAAGTGCAGTGACATTCTGTCTGGATTTAGGCAAAATTCATGAATAGTCCAGAAGCAGGGACACTCGTAGCTAGGATCACCTTTATGATGAAATGCTGACTGGAGATGGTCATGTTGCATGTGAAAAGCAGGAAATGGTGGGCACACCTTCCATTTGGTCAGAATTATTTATAAGCATCAGGAAAAAGCTGATTCTAGGAGATGCGAAGTTCTGTCTAGGACAGATCCCAGATTCATTATTCTGCATTCTGCACAATGGACCCCCTGGATGTTAACCTTCATGTAAACCGGTTTCTCTGACACGCAGGGCATGTGTGCCCCAATTCAAGGTCTAAAAGGCCAAAGAAAGTTCCCATATACAAGCTGACACTTAGGGAAGTGACTGTGGGCTAGTTTGCAATATATGGTTATTTACACGAAAGCAATGAAACTAGCTCTCCTTGAGGTGTTACATCTGTAGTGCAAATATGAGAGTGTGCCCTCAAGACCGGACATTTTTTTTTTTTTTTGCTTTTTGCTTTTTAAATTCTATAGCCTCATGCCCACAGAAAATTGCAAGAAAAAATATCTACAGCATCATTCACAGTGGCTAAGACATGGAAACAACCAAAACGCCCTTCAATAGATGAATGCATAAAGATGTGATACATACATCAATGGAAACTACTCGGCCGTAAGAAAAGATGAAATACTGCCATTTGCAGCAACATGAATGGATCTTGAGAATATTATGCTACGCAAAATAAGACAGAAAAAGTTAAGAACCATAGGATTTTACTCACATATGGGATATAAAACTGAAAGCAGCAAATGAACAAACAGGAAAAACCAACAGAAACTCACAGACACAGATAACCATATGGTGGTTACCAGAGGGAAGGGAGTTGGAGGAGGTAATAAAGGGTAAAGGGGGTCAAATATATGACTGCAGATGATGTGTCATAGGAGTGTACACTTGAAACCTATGTGATTTTATTATCACCTAATAAATTTAATAAAAAAGCATCTACAGTCGAGCTTGACTGACAATTTGTAACAATTAACATCACGAACAATAGACAGATTTCTTACTCCTACTCACTAGCAAAGCATTCGAAGTTATTGGAACTGTTTGAAAGAGAGTAAGGACTGAAGAATCTGCAGGTGTTACACACAGGAGCAGGGAGCACTGCAGCCATCATACCGCTCTAATTCCAGCCTAAGCAATCTCCCAACAGTTGCAGGGGAACGTAGTGGTGACTGACTTTAGAGAGAAAGGTTCTTAAATATAGCCTTGAGTCACAAATCTTTGCAAAGATTAGTAGGCAGCTTTTGACCTCATAGTTAAGCCTTTATGGGTGAGTCTGACATTAGGCTTCTGTTTAGCCGTTTCTTGGAGCCCTTCAAACCTGTGTGCCTGAGACTTGCAACAAGGCGGCATTGCCATTTGCAGAAGAAAAAGTTATGCCAGCTGCTTTGGAATTGGTAAGGGATCTATTTGAAACAGAAGCAAGGCCAGGAAATGACTGAGAGGGAAAAAAACATACAATCTGCTTTAGGAGACATGCTTTTCATGTCACATAAACGGGATTTGCTTTTCCCAGAGTTGTCTTTTTGAATTCCTTCTTGAAATAGCAGCAATACTGAACTCTGATGAAACAACACCTGTTTCAACCCCAGGGCAGGCTTTTGGGCAGTAATCCTTTTGGATACCGATGCATTCAAATCTGCTAAATAATTAGTGAGTTGATTTTCATTCCTATGGGCAATGCTAACTGTTCTCTGATTTGAATTGTATTATAAGATAACTCTAGAAATACAGTTTCTAACAAATGGGATTCACATTTAAAAATACAATTTTCTTTTAAAGCATTTTTAAAGTAATATTTAATTTTATACTTTTTGTGTAATTAGAACTTTACAAATCCACATATAATGTAGCAATCCCATTATATGCTGCACAGTGTTAGCTTAATCATGGCAAAAATAAAAATAAAATCTAGGTGTCTTCTCAAATCTAGCAATGCATATTTTGTATAGTTTGAACCTTTCTCTCTCCATCCCTTCTCCTCCCTCCCTCAACCTCCCTCTCCATCTTTTTCCTTCTCCCCCTCCCTTCCTCACTGTGCCTTCTGTCTCCCTCTGTCTCTCTCTACCCCTGAGATTGCACTGCATCTGTGTGTTCAGATACCCATATGTATCAAATAATACTATTGATTTTCTCTTCTCTTCTCAACAGAGCTACTGTATCCATACAACCTAATAAAAATTTGGTTAAGGAAAGAATATAAGACAATATTAGCACATAACAAGAGGTCAAGGTATACCAACATAGGAACACAAGCAACAAAGTCTATGATACAATCAGCTAGAGAGGGTTCCAAAAGGCCCAACAAAATTCTGAGCTACTAGTAAAATTATCTTTAAAGACATTTTAGCTCAAACTAAAATACCAAATGCTTTTGTTTTAACGTCCAATATTGCTTTTCCTCCCAATCTTTTAATCTTTCAAATATTTTTCTTTAAGTAGAGGACAAAAATGTAATAATGAAACAGAGGAAATGGAAAAGTATAGTCTATTTTTATATCATACTAGAGGCCTGGTGCATGAATTTGTGCATGGGTGGGGTCCAGCTGCCCACCCGATGGGGGCGAATTGACACTGGCCTGGTAGGCAGGGAGGGATTATGGGAGGTTGGCCGGCCAGCCCTGCCCCCAGTCAGGGTGGGGGAAGCAATCAGGGGGCCGGGCCGACCGGGGGGGTGGGCTGTGGGAGATTGGGGGCCAATCGAGGCCCCTAATGGGCCAGTTGGCCATTGCAGTGCACATCATAGTAACAGGTTTTTCTGGTCGTTTCAGTCATCCCAGTTGTTCTGGCATTCTGGTCGCTTGACATACATACATATATATATATATATGGATGTTTATTTACCTCAAAGAGACATCTCATACTTTTTGATTTATGACAGCTAAAAAATAAAGTTACCCTAAATCTCAGATATTGTTTGATAGAAGAAAGGCATAAATATATTGTTAAATCCACATCATTTTTTTCATCAAAATGTATTCCAAGCTTATGTCATAAATTTTTAAAATATCAAAAGTAAACATTGTGTTTATATAATAATAATAAAAGAAAAACAGAGATGTTTGATAGGGCACTTGGAGAGAAAGGCAGTTATCTACTGGAAACAAAATTAGTCTGTAGATAAAAACATCCTGGAATGAGTTTGTCATAACAGTTTTTGATGACAACTATTTGAAATTTATGAATCAAAACAGTACAGATTAATCTTTTGTCTCATAAAATTTTAATAAGCATTACTTTCACTGGTAGTTTAATAAAACTTACACCAAAAGTAAAAATATTGTTCTGGAAACATTTCAGCCATTTTACACAAAGTTATAATTTAATTAATCCATAGGGATGGAGAAATATATCCTGTCTGTTATAATTTTTAGAATTTTTTAACTTTATTAATATAAGCAAGCAAAAGAACTAAATAAATATATTAAAATGTTAAAGTCATTTACTAATTTTGTATTTGTGTTTTATATTCCCAAATTGTTAATTAGAGTATAATCAGGGTTTATGGATGTTTAGAAATAGGCCAAGATGAGATGAACAAAATCCTAATAGGAATTATAAACACTAAGGCAGTGTTTACCTATGGGATCTAGTTTAATGTGGGCAAAGAATTTTGTTAAGTACAAGAAAAAATAAACGATTTTCATAGATACCTAAAATTTAGGATAATAACTACAATACATAGTTTAATGATAGATTCATCAAAAACTTTAAAGTAATTGTAACTTAATAATGGGTCCAACTTAAGATAACTTCTGGTAGTTATAAAAATATAAACTTCATCTTTTATTTGTTCCTACTGAGGGATATTTTATTTTATTTTTTAAAATATATTTTATTGATTTTTTACAGAGAGGAAGGGAGAGAGATAGAGAGTTAGAAACATCGATGAGAGAGAAACATTGATCAGCTGCCTCCTGCACATTTCCCACTGGGAATGTGCCCGCAACCCAGGTACATGCCCATGACCGGAATCGAACCTGGGACCTTTCAGTCCGCAGGCCGACGCTCTATCCACTGAGCCAAACCGGTTTTGGCCTACTGTGGGATAGTTTAAAATATTCAATTTTAAATCATTCAAAATGAATACAAAATTGTCGCATGGTTATGGAGTATAATCTTATTCTGTTAGTTTGTTTCATTTAGAAAACTTATGTAAATCAGGTGTGCAGTAACCACCTTAAATTTACATGCTTAAAAACTCAATATTCTCAATACATTAAATAATTTAAAGATTAAAAATAAGCAAACATTTTCTAAGAGAGAAATAATCTTAGTGTTATCTATGTTTTCATAAATCTATATAAATAGTAAGAATCAAATTATGTAATTAATTGTGTGATTGAGATTATAAATTACAGAAATAATGTCTTTAAAAATTAATAACTTTTGATGGCTTTATTATGACTGATATTATAGAGTATATTTATGAGCAACAATCAACTTTGCCATAAGCATTGTAGCTATTGACATTTTTATCTATTTTTACCATTGTTAAATAAAGAATAGCAATCAATGGCCAGTGTGTTAGGAATTAATCCTTATTTTCTTGTTAAAGAAGAATATTAATCTAATTCATCAAATTAATTTTTACTTATTTCCATATATAAATTTTAACTTATTTAACTTTCATTGGAAACTATGACTTAATATGTGGAAATGATTACAATAAAAACAAATACAATTTCAAAATCTGAATAAAAATAGTTGGCAGTTACATAAAATCTCTAAGAACCACATCACATGTGGATATGTACATATTTAATAATATAACTAATTCTATCTATATCTTCACCAAAAGTTCTTACCACAGAAACGTATTTTTAAAATGTATAGTCTATATTCAATAACCAAAGGTGAGATATTTATTAGATTCTTCTATATTTTGTAAAAAAGAGAGTCAGGAGCCCTATACTTTCTCCCTCTGGTGTGACTCATCAGTAAAAATTGTTTTGTTTAGTCCTTTATAAGAAACTGGATTAAATGGCTAACTGATTTGTAAAAAGATGCTCAACTTCTGTAGCTATTGGGGAAATGCAAATCAAAATTGCAATAATGAGATACCACCCTTACCTATTAGACTGGCCTATTCTAATAACTTCATATATATTTTGTGTTTATGTATAATCATGATATATTATACATAATATTCTGAGTACTATATATTATTTGTGCCATTTCATTTTCTCAGCATAATTGTTTGAAATGTGTCCATTTATTTATTTATTTAAATTTTTTATTGATTAAGTTATTACATATGTATCCTTATCCTCACATTCCCCCCAT